>NW_022438462.1:2521-2894 GCF_009761245.1 Sapajus apella
ATTGCAGTGGCACAATCTCAATTCACAGCACCCTCTGCCTCCCAGGTTCAGGTGATTCTCCTGCCACAGTCTCCTGAATAGCTGGTACTACAGGTCTGTGCAACTATGCCAGCCTAATTTTTGTATTGTTATTAAAGATGGGGTTTTGCCATGTTGGTCAGGTTTGTCTCGAACTCCTGATCTCAAGTGATCCACCCACCTCGGCTTTCCAAAGTGCTGGGATTGACCCAACACGCCCAGCCTGGATTGGTTTTTAAGAACTTGATTTATACATGTTTTGTTTTAAAGAATAGCTTTTTCTGCTTGTAAACTTTTTAAAGTTAAAAATATTTCACAAGAAACTGGTGAATTTAAATGACATTGGAGATAATTT
>NW_022438462.1:2904-8880 GCF_009761245.1 Sapajus apella
CTTTTCTTAATACTCCACCCACACAGAGGCAGGTGTGATCTTCACAGATTCTTATAAAAGAACATCGAATTTTTTTCCCATTCTGTTGGTTGCCGATCTGCTCCAATGTTTGTTTCTTTTCCTGTACAGAAGCTCTGATATTTAATTAGATCCCATTTGTCAATTTTGGCTTTTATTGTCATTGCCTTTGGTGTTTTAGTCACGAAGTCCTTTCCTATGCCTGTATCCTGAATGGTTTTGCCTAGGTTTTTGTCTAGGCTTTTTATGCTGTTAGGTCTTACATTTAAATCTTTAATCCATCTGGAGCTAATTTTAATGTAAGACGTCAGGAAGGGGTCCAGATTCTGCTAGCCGATTTTCCCAACACCATTTATTAAACAGGGAAATCTTTCCCCATTGCTTGTTTCTGTCTGGTTTGTCAAATATCAGATGGTTGTAGATGTGTGGTGCTGCTTCTGAGGCCTCTGTTCTGTTTCATTGGTCTATGACTCTGTTTTGGTACCAGTACCATGCTGTTTTGATTACTGTAGGCTTGTATATAGTTTGAAGTCAGGCAGCGTGATGCCTCCAGCTTTATTCTTTTTGCTTAGGATTGTCTTGGCTATGTGGGCTCTCTTTTGGTTCCATATGAAGTTTAAAGTGGCTTTCTCCAGTTCTGTGAAGAAGGTCATTGGTAGCTTGATGAGGATAGCATTGAATCTGTAAATTACTTCGGGCAGTATGGCCGTTTTCCCGATATTGATTCTTCCTAACCATGAACATGGAATGTATCTGCATCTGTCTGTGTCCTCTCTTAATTCCTTGAGCAGTGGTTTCTAGCTCTTTTTGAAGAGGTCCTTCTCATCCTTTGTTAGTCGTATTCTTAGGTATTTTACTCTCTTTGTACCATTTGTGAATGGGAGTTCATTCTTGATTTGGCTGTCTTTTAGTCTGTTATTGGTGTATAGGATGCTTGTGATTTCTGCACATTGATTTTGTATCCTGACACTTTGCTGAAGTTGCTTATCAGTTTCAGGAGATTTTGGGCAGAGACGATGGGGTCTTCTAAATATGCAATCATGTCATCAGTGAATAGAGACAATTTGACTTCCTCTTTCCTAATTGAATACCTTTGATTTCTTTTTCTTGCCTGATTGTACTGGCTAGAACTTCCAATACTATGTTGAATAGGAGTGGAGAGAGAGGGCATCCTTGCAATCTACCCATCTGAAAGAGGGCTAATATCCAGAATCTACAAAGAACTGAAACAGATTTACAAGAAAAAAAACAAAAAACCCATCCAAAAGTGGGAGGATAGGAAGACACTTCTCAAAAGAAGACATATATGAGGCCAAAAAGCATATAAAAAATGCTCCTTATCATAGTCATTATAGAAATGCAAATTATAACCACCTTGAGATGCCATCTCATGCCAGTAAGAATGGTGAGCATTAAAAAAATATGAAGACAACAGATGCTGGAGAGGATGTGGAGAAATAGGAACACTCTTACACTGACAGTGGGAGTGTAAATTAGTTCAACCATTGTGGAAGACCATGTGGCGATTTCTCAAAGACCTAGAAATAGAACTTCTATTTGACCCAGCAATCCCATTACTGGGTAAGGACCCAGTAATGGGATTATAAATCGTTCTATTATAAAGACACATGCACACATATGTTCATTGTGGCACTGTTCACAATAGCAAAGACATGGAACCAACCCAAATGCCCATCAATAATAGACTGGACAACGAAAATGTGGCATCTATACACCATGGAATACTATGCAGCCATGAAAAATGATGAGTTTGTGTTCTTTTTAGGGACATGGATGAATCTGGAAACCATCATTTTCAGCAAACTGACACAAGAACAGAAAATCAAATCTTGCATATTCTCACTCATAGGCAGATGTTGAACACGTGGACACAGAGAGGGGAGCATCACACACTAGGGTCTGTTGGTGGGGGCTGGAGGAAGGACAGAGGATGGTGGGAAGTGTGGGGAGGGATAACGTGGGGAGAAATGTCGTGTATAGGAGATGGGGGGACAAAGGCAGCAACCACCTAGCTTAATGTACCTATGCAACAATCTTGCATGATCTGCACATATACTCCAAACATAAAGTGCAAAAAAAAAAAAAAAAAAAAGAAGAAGAAGAAGAAGAGACAAGCTCAGTTTTCTCCAAAGGAGAAAGACAGCACTTAGAGGGACCTGCATTTTGGTGACCTCTGAAAGTCTGTGCTGCAGTGAATTAGCCCCTGAACTCCAGCCGCACTTATCAGAATGGTTTTTGGAAGAATCATTGTGGGAACCATTAAAAAACCAAGCACTGAGTGAAATTTATCTTGATAAAAGTGCAACTTCTTTCCTTTACAAAATGATATTAGAGTGTTAAAAATATCTCATTATCTTAAATCTACACCATGATACCATCTGTAATTCATATTCTTTCTATATGTTTTTTGAATTATTAGGATACTAATTGTTATTTTCTGTTTTCTACAATTCTTCAATATAGTTTTGAAAAAAATTAAATATCTTGTGTTTGTTCCAACAGATATATATGCAAAATGAATATATGGAGTTCATATTAATACATATATATACACACAGTGTGTGTATACATGCGTAATGAGTGTATTGCTAAATTCAATTGAGAAGACATTAATTAATGATGTAAATGATGTGCTTTCATAACATTCAGCTTCAGATATGACTTTAAATTTGTAAGATAATGATGAGAGATGCAAAATAGTGAAACTGAAAAAAATGAGAACACTCCCCAAAATATCCTAGTTTAGAAATCAAAACACAATTTTTCGACCAAATACATTTATAAGACATAATTTGATATGTGATTGTGGCTGCCATCTCACTTGAGTTATAACCTCATTAAACTAAGAAAAAATTCCTAAAAATGACTGCTATGACCTCTGGGGAATATTTGCAATTCTAAGATTTTTATTTATTTCAGTTAAATTCAGCAGTGTTATCAAATAAAGGAGAGTGAAATAAAGGACTTAAAATTGTCAAAACAAAGATTACAGTTCATATATTAGTTAGGGCTAGTGTTTTATGAGTAGGGACTTTGAAAATATGTTAATAATGTGTTCCCCATTGAAATTCTAATTTGTTCATTTATTCATTTTATTTAATGAGCTATACTTTGCCACTATTTTTATTTTGCTGCTCCAATTTTCTTTGATTTGGTCAGGAGCAATCCCTTTAAGCTGAATCTTCTGTCTTTTTGACATGGTTCCATCATTCTTTGAGCCCATCTGTGATTTTTAGCACAAGATGTTGTAGGCTCATCTGGTAATTTCTCTACCCCAAGCCCTGAAATCAGCTATTTCTCCAAGGAGCCCTGGTTTTTTTCAGTAGAGAGTGGTATTTTAGAAACCACACATTGGTACAAATTGTACTCATAGCTAGTGAGGTGATGCTGGTCTCAGACCCTCTCACGGGACAGAGTTAGGAAAGATATATAGCTTTCCATAATGATATATACTACACACGCACACACACACACACACACACACACACCCACACCCACACACACACACACGTGTATTTCTACTTCTATCACTACGTATTGAAAATCATGATACTTCCAATTTCCGTCCAGTATCACAGGGCTCCAGCTGGTTTTATTCCTTTCCTCAAACATGGACACAGGGAGGGGAGCACTACACAATGGGGTCAGTTGGGGGGAAATAGGGGAGGGACGGTGGGGGGTGGGGAGCTGGGGAGAGATAGCAAGGGGAGAAATGCCAGATGTAGGCGATGGGGAGGAAGGCAGCAAATCACACTGCCACGTGTGTACCTATGCAACAATTTTGCATGTTCTTCACATGTACCCCCAAACCTAAAATGCAATAAAATAAATAAATGGGGGAAAAAATTCTCTTTTCTAACAATGAGAAACCAGCTCTCAATATCCTTAATATATTTACTTAGTTGATCAATCTCCGCCTGTGTAACCAATCTTCTATGAATGACAGCATCCTTTTTTAGCATGTATTACTTCTCACTCTACGTGGGAGGAAGCCTCCTGTCTTAATCTGTTTGGACTGCTATAACAAAATGCATAGGCTGGGTAGCTCATCAACAACAAAAATTTATTTCTCACAGTACTAGAGACTGAAAAATCCAGAGCCTGGTCAGGACCTAGCCTTCTCATTAATAAATGGTTCCTTTTAGCTGTGTCCTCACATGGTGTAAGAAAAGAGCTAGCTCTCCAGGGCCTCTTCATAGGGCTCTGCACTCATGGCCTGATTACCTCCCAAAGGCCCCACCTTTTAATGTCATCACATTGGGGTTAGGATTTCAATGTATGAATTTTGAGGGAGACACAAATATGCAGACCATAGCACTCCTTCTTCTAATGAACCCCCTCCTCTCCCTGCTAGGCCTCATGTGGGCTTGACCTCCACCCCACACCACATGGATACCCTCCTTGCTGTAACACATCATAATGAATCAGCCACCAAAGACTGAGAAATACCAAAAATCAGCCAAAATATGTTATTCTGCACATGCAGAAAAAAGTAAATTTATGTTTTACACGTCCAAAATGGGACTTTTTGGCTTCCTGAATTCAATAATTCATTTGTTTACTCTGAGAAAATTATCAAACATTATATCCCTGAATATGTACTCTATGTCCTCTTCTTATCTTCTCTACTGAGCTCTGCTATGTGCTACTGTCAATCATACGTTACGTTGTTTAAAGAACACATATCTGATCCTCTCATCCTCCATGTGTCACTGTCGCTCTCCTAGTTTACCTCTATTTAATTATCCATGAAGCCTCGTGATATTTCTTTGTATCTGTTATCCAATTCACACTTACTGTGGCTTCATTTAAGTTGCTAAAGTTTTCACTAAACAGCAAATTTTACTTATTTTTATCAATATAAATTCTATTTTTTATTCTTCAATGACTGTCCAATGTGAAAAAATACATTTATATATATTATGTGTATTTACATATGGATGTGTTATATAGACATACACAAAATTGCTATTGGTAATGGTGGTTTTCCTAGAAGTCTATAACTACTGGAGATTTTATTTCTTCTTAAATATATTATATATTTTTAATTTATAATAAAGATAATTCATGTGCTTATATAAAAAACATAAATTAATAGGCTGGGTGTAGTGGCTCACATTTGTAATTTCAGCTCTTTGAGAAAATGAGGCAAAGGGATCACTGGAGCCTAGCAGTTTCAGACTGCAGTGAACTGTGATTGCAGCACCACAGTCCAGCTGGGCTACAGAGCTACAACATACATATATGTGTGTGCGTGTGTGCGTGTGTGTGTGTGTGTATGTGTGTGTGTGTGTAAGTCCTAACCCTCAGTCCTATGAATGTAACCTTATTTGTAACCTTATTTGAAAATGAGGTCTTTGCAGATGTAGTCAAGATGAGGTCACTAGAGAGGGCCCTAATCCTATATGACAGCTATCCTTATAAAAAGAGGACATTTAGACACAGAGACAAATGCACTCACAGGGAGAGCACCATATGAAGATGAAGGCAGAGAACAGGGCAATGCACCTGCGAGCCAAGGAAGGCCAAAGATCACCAGCAAATCACCAGAAGCTCAGAGACAGGCGTCAAGCAGATCCTCCCTCACACCCCACATGAAGAGCCAACCTTGCCAACACCCTGATCTTACTTCTAGCCTCTGGAATGAAGACAATAACTTTCTGTTACACCACCCAGTGTGCGGTACTTTGTAACAGCAGCCCTAACAAGCTAATATTCCCACCTTCTGCTATCCACACCCTTGTGGAATCCTGTCTGTGGACTTAGGGACTCACTTATAACAAATAAAAAATGAAGTGAGGGGATATTGCTTCAGATATTAAAAGATGGGACTCTGTCTTGAGCCTCTCCCTCACTCTCTTAAACTAGTTGTTCTGGGAAGCCAGTTGCCATGACATCAGTCTACCCTGTGGAGAGGCTCACATTGCAAGATACCAA
>NW_022438462.1:8890-14484 GCF_009761245.1 Sapajus apella
TTTTTATTTTTCCAGGCCTCAAATCAGTGTGCTTCAATTTCTGGGGAGCCTAATTACAAATCCGAACATTGCATTTCACATGCAGGAGGCACATTTTAGATTTTTCCTCATTTTTTTTTTCTTCTTCTCACAGAATTCTTCCACTTCTGCTATTTTTCCAATGATCCTTTCTCCTTAGGTACTTTGTTTTGCAGCCCCATTTCACAGGCATGGCAGTCTGAAAAAATTACACTTTGCCTAAAAGGTAACTGCAGCATTCAATACATTACGACAGAATTTTTGCATTAGGACTGAATTTTTTTATTATTATCTGTTTGGATTTCATTATTAGAAGCCTCCAGCCCACATTCTTGATTCTATAGGTCAATATATAGTAGCTCATTAAAACTGCATGTTTCGCAGGGCAGTTAGAAACGGAGGATTCTGAAGAGTGGGTGGTGGCTGCGGTGGAGATTTTTTTTCAGGATAATTAATACATCCTGGGGAGTTGACATTATCTCCAGGTGTCAGGTATTTGTGGACAAACCTCAGAAGCAAAGACTCTTCTGTTAGTTTCTTCTTTAATAAATATCATCCTTTCTCAATGAGCCAGAAGTACAAAGTGGTGCTCTGAAATGTTCAAAAGCTGAACTAGAGGTTTTATAAACTAGACGTAAAATAGCCTCTGGTGCAAAAAACTAACACGAGTCAAGCCTCACAAAAACCAACAAGGAAAAATAAGCTGGTCCCATAGATTTATTTTTTTCTCCTCTTTGACTGAGGATGGCTTCTGGTGCTATTTGTGTTCTTTGGTCCCCTGGGATTCAAAATTGCCCTCCACACTCTGGAAAGCCCACATCCAGCAGCAGCACCTTGACAAAAGAGAAGACCACTAATTCATGTGGCTTGTTCTTGAGATCTTTTTCACCACTTTTGTGATCATCAAAGAGATTTAAATGGTTTGATTTTGAATTATTCTCAAAAGGTAAATATTAACATTCTCAGTTCATTTGGCCATGTGTCATCCCAGACCAGCTCCCAGGGGGAGCAGGGGGACACCCTGTTCACTCTTCACAAGTACTCTGAAACAAAAAGATGGTGAATTTTAACAAATAAGTAGCCTCTCATAGACTTGCGGTGTCACTCAAATACGAGCACAGAACTCCAGGGCGGTTTCTTTAAGAGAGGTCATATGTTGGAAATAAATACATGTAACTCAAGCATTATGTGTCATGTCTTTGTTTATCACAAAACTTTCTGCTAGTGGCAAAAATTTACTAGTGGCCATAATTACATATTCTGTATGTAATAAAGGAAACCAAGGCTGGGCCCGGTGGCTCACACCTGTAATCCCAACACATTGGAAGGTTCAGGCAGGTAGATCACACGAGTTCAGGAGTGTGAGACAAACCTGACCAATATGGTGAAACCTCATCTCTACTAAAACTACACAAACTAGCTGGGTGTGGTGACATGCCCCTGTAATCTCAGCTAGTCAGGAGGCTGAGGCCGGAGAATCGCTTGAACCCCGGTGGCAGAGGTTGCAGTGAGTCAAGTTCATGTCACTGCACCCTAGTCTGGGTGACAGAGTGAGATTCCATCTCAAACAAACAAATAAATAAATAACGGAAACCAAGAACATACTGAATTTGGAGCACAATTCTGGTTAATACATCAGGGTTAAAAGTTGTACACTTTAATAATGTTAATTTTAAAATCTTTGATGTGCACTTGAGCTTCTCCAATACTTTGAAGGCAAAAGGAAGATTACCTGTATCTAAGTAAATGTGAAGCAAGTGTGCTTATGAATTTTTCTTCTCAAGTAAAGCAAGAGCTAAGGGTATGTAAAAGCAATTCCCACTCTGTCCCAGCAAAGCTGTTAGGCCAGCAAGGTAGAAAAAGTTAGAATTGCTATATATGGATTCTTTTTATCCATCTCAGGAGTAACGCTCGAAGTTCAACAGAAAATGAGAATAAGGAAATGAAAAAGTCTCACCTCTAAAATTTATATTGCCCCCAGTTGGAAATAATACTGTGGATTTCCAGATCACATGGTCACATATACTATGAGTGACATCTTGGAGGTAAGGCCAGCTGGGTTTCTAATCTGCATTATATCAATTTTTTGGTCGGTTTTTCAGAAATTTCTCTCAGCTACATCTTCTCCATCTGTAAAATGGTGATAATGTAATTCCAAAAAATGTTCCCAGACTAAATTAAATAATACATACACAATGTTTAATTCTTGTACCTAAAGACCATTGTTTGTCTGACAAATAAGTTTATTTTCCAGGAAAAATACAAAACAAAAAGTGCAACAGCACATATTAATTTTATATTACTCAATATTTGGATATTATCACACTTTTTCTCATCTCCATTAATATTGATAATTAACAGTTAATTTTAAAGTATAAGAGCTTCAGAGATTTTGCAATTTTAAAATTCTCTGTGGATTTAAAATGAGTCCAACTCTTTACTTCCTTTATGAAATAAGGAACTTGGTGTGCATCCCACTGACCAATATTTTTATGGATGTAATAACCAAGTCACACCAGCTACATAAATAGTCTTACAGTTAGCATGATCTAGGTCATTCATATGCAATAAGAAGAAAATCAAATTAAATCCATAAGTTTGCGATAGGAAAATAAAACCTTGGAACACCGATTCACTGTGTAAAAAAGAAAACAAAATTAAGCTGAAAGCTGAGAGATGCAAGAAACTACCTTTCCCTTGTATCCCTAACCAAATAGTTACAGATAAAAGGTTAAATAGCTCCACAGATAGCCACTCTATGTTCACCTTGTCTTATGTGAAGTGCCAATTTACTGAGCAGGAGACAAACACCTAATTCACTATTCCCCTACCCCTTCTGTCTTGCAACATGTGGATTCAGTAATGTGACCATACCCTCTCTCTTTCCTCTCTAGCCTGCTTTTCTGCTTTAAATACTGAAGCCCTCAAAATCACTTTTGGAGAAAAACACAGACCACAGTCTGTTTCTGTAATTTTGTATTTCTTTCTTCCAGGCATTTCCTAACCTTGGCAAAACAAACTCCTAAGTTGATTGAGACCTGTCTTAGGTACTTTTGGTTTATATGTTACTGCCATTTAAAAATAGATTATATTGTACATCATCAAAGTATTACTTCTGATGTGATACTTCTGAAAAGAAGGAAATATGAGCCTGAGAAAGCAGGTCCTTTTTCCCCTGATCATAAACTGGATTTGTAAACAAAATACCTGCATCTTTCATGCTTAAAAACATGTAATCAGCTATGGAAGATACAGAATTCAAAAATCCTCTCCCCATTTTACCCACCACCCCAAATAAAAGAAGACTAAAACTGGAAAAAATTACCCAAAACAATTATTCTGGGGATCTGGCAATTAGTCAAAGACAACAAATTGAGAAGCCTTTATTCATTGAAATCTGCATAACTTTGTGTAAGACAGTAGAATTCCATGATCTTTTTGTCTAGGGCTGTTCCCATAACACCTCCCAACCATGACACCACCACCCCCGCCCCCGCCCCGGCTTACACCTGCTACACACACTTTATTCATGAAGTTGTTTTACAAGAGCTGAATTGGCCATGAAAACCGGCAGCTTTTTTCCAAAGGAGGAAGACTTGATTTGGGGCAGGAGGTGAAAAGTGACACCCAGTGAGGTCGCCAGTAAAATAGCCAAACTCAGCAGAAAATAAATGGTGCAAATCCATAGTTTTGCTTGCTTAACTAACTGAAGTTATAGTAAACCAACCAGAGAGTTAACAGGAAGAGCCTGGAAACAAGAGAGACATAGAAGGACTAGATAAGCAGGCTACACATCCCCATATGACTGGTAACCTAAATATGTATGCATATTTCCAATTTGAAGTGGCCTGGTGGAAAGCAAAAGCTAAAGCAAACGAATTACCGAAACTTTGAATATGCGCCCAAGCCCATGAACAAATCTACCAACAGTAGGTGGGAGATTATGGGCGTGAGGTTTTTGAATACAACTTCAGCTGAAATTGTTGATTGGCAATGAAGGTGTATAGACACAGGAACAACCATTAGGAAGCCAGAAAAGAAATAAAAATATGAGTTTACAAATTGAGTGGAAACCATATACTGCAGGAGAAATTCTGCAGATCAATTTCAATAAAGTTACAAATACAGGCTGGGTGTGGTGGCTCACGCCTGTAATCCCAGCACTTTCGGAAGCTGAGGCAGGTGGATCACGAGGTCAGGAGTTCAAGACGAGCCTGGCCAAGATGGCAAACCCCATTTCTACTAAAAAAACAAAACAATAAGCCAGGCAAGGTAGTGGGCACCTATAATGCCAGCTACCTGGGAGGCTGGGTCAGAGAATTGCTTGAATCTGGGAGGCGAATTCAAGCTGAGATCACAGGTTTATTTAGAATTTATTCATTTATTTGCTTGCTTGTTTATTTTGAGATGCAGTCTTGCTCTATCACCCAGGCTGGAGTGCAATGGCACGATCTTGGCTCACTGCAACCTTTGCCTTCCGGGTTCAGGTGATTCTTTTTGCCTTAGCTTCTCAAGTAACTGGGACTACAGGCACATGCCACCACACCTGGCTAATTTTTGTATTTTTAGTAGAGATGAGGTTCACCATGTTAGCCAGAATGGTCTCGATCTCCTGACCTCATGGTCCGCCTGTCTCGGCCTCCCAAAGTGCTGGGATTACACGGGTGAGCCACCGCGCCCACCTGGGCTAAAATGAATTTAAACAAGGCAGTCCAACACTGCTGTGAAACTCTCAGAAAGACACGCAATTTTTAAAAAGGGACAAAAAAAAATGTTGTCACGAGCAGTGGCTCCTGCCTGTCATCCATGCACTTTGGGAGGCCGAGGGTGGGTGGATCCCTTGATCCTGGGCTATTGAGACCAGCCTGGGCAATATGGGGAAAGCTCGTCTCTACAAAAATACAAACATTAGCTGGTTTCATAACCTAGACTCCAAATTAATAAATAAATAGATTAAAATTTAAAATTAAAACAATTAAATGCTGTATTCTGTTAGTTTTGCTTTCTACCCTGAGAAGGACATAATATATCTGTTGTCTGTCTGTCTGTCCATCTGTCTGTTTGTGACAGGGACTCACTCTGTCTGTCACTGAGAGTGAAGTGCCTCCAAGTAGCTGAGACCACAAGCACACACCTCGGGCTTTGGCCATGTAGCCCTAGGCTGGTGTCGAGCTCCTGGGCTCAAGGGATCTTACTGCCTTGGCCTCCCAAAGTGTTGGGGTTACCTGCATGAGCCACCGTACCCGGCCTGACTTAGTACCAGGAAGGGCCAGGATCTGCCAAGGCCTGTGTTCCAGGGTGGGGATGGTGGATCCCAAGGTAGAGGGAGCCATCAGTCCACATTGAGCTCCAGCCGGCCCCAGGCCCCACTGTGCAGACCAAATCAGAAGGAACAGAGTCCCTCATCTTATATGCCACATCCCTCCACTGAACTTGGGAGCGGATCCGTTTTCCAAACATGAGGTGACTCTCAGTTTGAAATGGATGACAAGGCGCCTGGCTTTCCTGAGTCGGCAGGATAAAGAAGTCATTCTGTGGCATAGAATGAGGTGTGGCTCGAATCTAGACTCTCCAGT
>NW_022438463.1:0-11286 GCF_009761245.1 Sapajus apella
GTGTCAGGAAGGGGTCCAGTTTCTGCTTTCTGCACATGGCTAGCCAGCTTTCCCAACACCATTTATTGAACAGGGAATCCTTTCCCCATTGCTTGTTTTTGTCTGGTTTGTCAAAGATCAGATGGTTGTAGATATGTTGTGTTGCCTCCGAGACCTCTGTTCTGTTCCATTGGTCTATATCTCTGTTTTGGTACCAGTACCATGCTGTTTTGATTACTGTAGCCTTGTAGTATAGTTTGAAGTCTGGTAGTGTGATGCCCCCCGCTTTGTTCTTTTTGCTTAGAATTGACTTGGCTATGCGGGCTCTCTTTTGGTTCCATATGAAGTTTAAGGTGGTTTTTTCCAGTTCTGTGAAGAAGGTCATTGGTAGCTTGATGGGGATAGCATTGAATCTGTAAATTACTTTGGGCAGTATGGCCATTTTCACGATATTGATTCTTCCTAACCATGAACATGGAATGTTTCTCCATCTGTTTGTGTCCTCTCTTATTTCGTTGAGCAGTGGCTTGTAGTTCTCCTTGAAGAGGTCCTTTACATTCCTTGTTAGTTGTATTCCTAGGTATTTTATTCTCTTTGTGGCAATTGTGAATGGAAGTTTGTTCTTGATTTGGCTCTCTTTCAGTCTGTTATTGGTGTATAGGAATGCATGTGATTTTTGCACATTGATTTTGTATCCTGAGACTTTGCTGAACTTGCTTATCAGTTTCAGGAGGTTTGGGGCTGAGACGATGGGGTCTTCTAGATATACAATCATGTCGTCTGCAAATAGAGACAATTTGACTTCCTCCTTTCCTATTTGAATGCCCTTTATTTCTTTTTCTTGCCTGATTGCTCTGGCTAGAACTTCTAATACTATATTGAATAGCAGTGGTGAGAGAGGGCATCCTTGTCTGGTGCCACATTTCACGGGGAATGCTTCCAGTTTTTGCCCATTCAGTATGATATTGGCTGTTGGTTTGTCATAAATAGCTTTTATTATATTGAGATACGTTCCATTGATACCTAGCTTACTGAGGGTTTTTAGCATAAAGGGCTGTTGAATTTTGTCAAAGGCCTTCTCTGCATCAATTGAGATAATCATGTGGTTTTTGTCTTTGGTTCTGTTTATGTGGTGAATTACGTTTATAGACTTGCGTATGTTGAACCAGCCTTGCATCCCCGGGATGAAGCCTACTTGATCATGGTGGATAAGCTTTTTGATGTGCTGTTGCAATCGGCTTGTCAGTATTTTATTGAAGATTTTTGCATCTATGTTCATCATGGATATTGGCCTGAAGTTTTCTTTTCTTGTTGAGTCTCTGCCGGGTTTTGGAATCAGGATGATGTTGGTGTCATAAAATGATTTGGGAAGAATTCCCTCTTTTTGTATTGTTTGGAATAGTTTCAGAAGAAATGGTACCAGCTCCTCTTTGTATGTCTGGTAGAATTCAGCTGTGAACCCATCTGGACCTGGGCTTTTTTTGGGTGGTAAGCTCTTAATTGCTGCCTCAACTTCAGACCTTGTTATGGGTCTGTTCAGGGTTTCGGCTTCTTCCTGGTTTAGGCTTGGCAGGAGGCAAGTGTCCAGGAATTTATCCATTTCTTCCAGGTTTATTAGTTTGTGTGCATAGAGTTGTTTGTAATAATCTCTGATGATGGTTTGAATTTCTGTGGAATCTGTGGTGATATCCCCTTTATCGTTTTTTATTGCATCAATTTGGTTATTCTCTCTTTTCTTTTTTATTAATCTGGCTAGTGGTCTGTCTATTTTGTTGATCTTTTCAAAAAACCAGCTCCTGGATTTATTGATTTTTTGAAGGGTTTTTTGTGTCTCTATCTCCTTCAGTTCTGCTCTGATCTTAGCTATTTCTTGTCTTCTGCTAGACTTTGAGTTTTTTTGATCTTGCTCCTCTAACTCTTTCAGTTTTGACGATAGGGTGTCAATTTTTGATCTCTCCTTGCTTCTCATGTGGGCACTTATTGCTATATATTTTCCTCTAGAGACTGCTTTAAATGTGTCCCAGAGATTCTGGTATGTTGTGTCTTCATTCTCGTTGGTTTCGAAGAACATCTTTATTTCTGCCTTCATTTCATTGTTTATCCAGTCAACATTCAAGAGCAAGTTGTTCAGTTTCCATGAAGCTGTGCGGTTCTGGGTTAGTTTTTGAATTCTGAGTTCTAACTTGATTGCACTGTGGTCTGAGAGACTGTTTGTTACGATTTCCGTTCTTTTGCATTTGCTGAGGAGTGATTTACTCCCAATTATGTGGTCAATTTTAGAGTAGGTGTGATGTGGTGCTGAGAAGAATGTATATTCTGTGACTTTGGGGTGGAAAGTTCTGTAAATGTCTATTAGGTTTGCTTGGTCCAGGTCTGAGTTCAAGTCCTGGATATCCTTGTTAATTTTCTGTCTGGTTGATCTGTCTAATGTTGACAATGGGGTGTTAAAGTCTCCCACTATTATTGTGTGGGAGTCTAAGTCTCTTTGTAAGTCATTAAGAACTTGCCTTATGTATCTGGGTGCTCCTGTATTGGGTGCGTATATATTTAGGATCGTTAGCTCTTCTTGTTGCATTGATCCTTTTACCATTATGTAATGTCCCTCTTTGTCTCTTATGATCTTTGTTGCTTTAAAGTCTAATTTATCAGAGATGAGAATTGCAACTCCTGCTTTTTTTTGCTCTCCATTTGCTTGGTAAATCTTCCTCCATCCCTTTATTTTGAGCCTTTGTGTATCCTTGCATGTGAGATGGGTTTCCTGGATACAGCACACCGATGGGTTTTGGCTTTTTATCCAATTTGCCAGTCTGTGTCTTTTGATTGGGGCATTTAGTCCATTTACATTTAGGGTTAATATTGTTATGTGTGAATTTGATACTGCCATTTTGGTGCTAGCTGGCTGTTTTGCCCTTTAGTTGAGCTGGTACTTGTTGTTCCTTTATATGTGTAGAGCCTCTTTCAGGAGCTCTTGTAGAGCTGGCCTGGTGGTGACGAAATCTCTGAGTACTTGCATGTTCCCAAAGGATTTTATTTTTCCTTCACTTATGAAGCTTAGTTTGGCTGGATAGGAGATTCTGGGTTGAAAGTTCTTTTCTTTAAGGATGTTGAATATTGGCCCCCACTCTCTTCTGGCTTGTAGGGTTTCTGCTGAGAGATCTGCTGTGAGTCTGATGGGCTTCCCTTTGTGGGTAACCCGACCTTTCTCTCTGGCTGCCCTTAGTATTTTCTCCTTCATTTCGACCCTGGTGAATCTGACGATTATGTGCCTTGGGGTTGCTCTTCTTGACGAATATCTTTGTGGTGTTCTCTGTATTTCCTGGACTTGAATGTTTGCCTGCCTTGCTAGGTTGGGGAAGTTTTCCTGGATAATATCCTGAAGTGTATTTTCCAGCTTGGATTCATTCTCTTCGTCGCATTCGGGTACGCCTATCAAACGTAGATTAGGTCTTTTCACATAGTCCCACATTTCTTGGAGACTTTGTTCATTCCTTTTTACCCTTTTTTCTCCAGTCTTGCCTTCCCGTTTTATTTCATTGAGTTGATCTTCGACCTCTGATATCCTTTCTTCTGCTTGGTCCATTCGGCTGTTGATACTTGTGCATGCTTCACGAAGTTCTTGTGTTGCGTTTTTCAGCTCCATCAATTCACTTATATTCCTTTCTATTTTGTCCATTCTTGTTAGCATTTCGTCAAATCTTTTTTCAAGGTTCTTAGTTTCTTTGCATTTGGTTAGAACATGTTCTTTAAGTTCACAGTAGTTTCTTACTACCCACCTTCTGAAGTCTGATTCTGTCATTTCATCACACTCGTTCTCCATCCAACCTTGTTCTCTTGCTGGTGAGGAGTTGTGATCCCTTTTAGGAGGAGAGGTGTTCTGGTTTCGGGTGTTTTCATCCTTTTTGCGCTGGTTTCTTCCCATCTTTAAGGATTTATCCACCTGTCGACTTTGTAGTTGCTGGCTTTCAGATTGGGTCTCAAATCTTTCAGATTGACGTTCTGTTTGTTGATGATGAGGTTATTTCTGTTTCTTGGTTTTCCTTCTGACAGTCTGGCCCCTCTGCTGTAGGTCTGCTGAGGTTCACTCCAGGCCCTGCTTGCCTGGGGTTCACCTGCAGCAGCTGCTGAACAGCAAGGGTTGTTACCAGTTTTCTTCTTCTGCTATCTTTGTCCCAGAAGGATACCCGCCTAGTGTCAATCTGATCTCTCTTTTATGAGGTGTCTTTTTGGATATATAGGGGTCAGGGAGCTGCTTGAGGAGACGGTCTCTTCTTTATAGGCGCTCAAATGGTGAGCTGCGAGCTCTGTTGTTGTTCATTCAGAGCTGCTGGGCAGGTACTTTTAGGTCTGCTGCAGCAGAACTCATAAACTGCTTTTTGTTCCCAGGTGCTCTGTCCCAGGGATTTAGGGCTTTATTTATGAGTTTCCGTTATGCTGCCGCCTTCTTTTTTTTTTTTTCCTTCAGACCTGCCCAGCCCAGCAAGGAGGCAGCCTAGTCACTGTCGGCCTATAGCAGCTTTGCTGAGCTGCTGTGGGCTCCACCCTGCTGCCGAGTGAACTTCCCTGCAGTTCTGTTTATGGGTGTAGTTAGAACGGCTTTGGCGATGGTGGCCCGCCTCTGTTGGGGCGGAGTCTCTGCTGTGGCGGGTTGCCTTGGCAACGGCGGGCTGCCTCAGCAATGGCGGGTTGCCTTGGCAACGGCGGGCTGCCTCCGTAATGGCGGACACCCCTCCCCCACAGAGCTGGACCGTCCCGGGTTCAGCTGCGCTTGCTGTGAAACTCTCAATCCAGAGTTTCTGGCTGCTGTTCTTTTGCGGGGGTGGGGCCAGCGGAACCTGATGGCCTGGCTCCCTGCCTCAGAGCCTTTTTTAAGTTGGTGTTCCAGTCGCCTGTTGAAGAGGCGCCGGGGTCTGTTTGTTTTCCCCTGCGGCCACTCACTGCGCTGGCTTAAACAGCGGCACTGAGGTTTGTGGTGCTTTTTTTTGGTTTTTTTTGCCCTGGAATCTACTGTCCTGGTTGTCTGCTCAGTCCTCTTTTTGAACCAGCGTATGGGCGACTTTCCGTGGCTCCAATCGCCAGCCTAAAGGGCCCCTGGACCAGTGTATTTTGTACGGAGAACCGCGGCTCCGGGGCGCCGACAAAGCAGCCGCGCGGGGCAAAGCAGCGGCGCTGGCCGGCACAGCTGCGCTGGCCGAAACAGCCGCGCTGGCAACAGTAGAGCACCTCTGCCCGGGAATTTCCTAGTCTGTGGGCAATAAAAACGCGGCGTCCACTCACCCTCTACGCTTTCACTGGGAGCTGCAATCCTGAGCTGTTCCTAAACGGCCATCTTGGATCGAGATCCTTACCTAAACATTTTTAAAAATTGGAAACTGCAACCAAAATAAGCTGATAAAATCCCTATTAACACTTACAAAGAGTCTTCATAAGACTCTTTCCATGATTTCTATTAAACTAGAGAGCCTCACCTGGCTACTCTAGGTTCCTTATATGCAAAGCAGAAATAAGAGGATTCCCCTGACTGGTCCCCATGTTGTTAAGTGGTCTCCCCACCCCCACCTGATCCCCAGCTTCTTAAGGAAGCAGACCTCCATCCTCCTAACTTGAGAGGATGTGAGTCATTCCACAGATGTCTGTCTTCTAGCACCACCCCTCATATTTCCTGTGCATACCAGGTCTTCAGCTGCGTTCTAGGAACACCATGTACTACTAAGTTGCAAATCTATGCCAAGCATATAAGACAAACCTTGTAGTCTTTTTAAATCTAAGATTATTCACACGTTAATAAAAATGAATGCACTTGTCCACTTTTTTACTGGAAAATTATTAGGTCATTTATTGCAAGTTTATCATATTCTAATCAAAGAACATCAATCAAGTTATATACCTGAGTAATTCTACCAAGATTGTATTTCTGAATTCTAGATTACATGTTCTTTATAAAAAGACTGGAACTTTTAATAATAAATGTCTAACTTAAATACACACATGCACACTATATTTCCTTGTAGTGATGAAAGTATATTCTACCTTAATTCAAACTTTCTATTTTGCAAAACTGGAAACCCTACATTTATTAACTTTTTCTTTTTAGTTCAATATTTATTTGGTTTAAAATACTTTTTAAACTCTTTTTGCAAATTTCCAAATGTACTAAAAGTAGAGAGTACAATGACCCCATGTGTACCCATGACCCAGTTTCATCAACTTTTTGCCATACTTAAAAAACAATAATCTCATTGTTTGCTAAAACATTTTAATCAAATCGATTCATCCTTTCATTTTATCCCTAAATATTTCATTATTTTAAAAATGTTTTAAGTAACTACAGTGCATTATCACATATAACAGAATTAACAATTCCTTAATATCCTCTAATACTCAGTCCATATGCAAATTTACCTACTTACTAAAATAATTCTTTGTGTTTTTAGTTAATTTGATCCAGATCTAAAATAGACCGACTTACTGTATTTGGTTGCTGTTTTAATCTTATATCACTCAATTAAAAACAGGTGTTTCCCCCCCACTTCTTCTTGCCTTTGTCTTGGGAAAGAAGCTTGGTCAGTTGTCCTGTAGTATTCATGAGGCTGTTTCATTCATTCCTCCACATTTCTTGTAGACTAGAAGTTAGGTCAAAGCCTTGTTTACATTCAAGTTTGTTTATTTATTTATTTAGCAGGAATACATAGATGGCATTGTTTCCTATTTAATTGAGAAAGCACATAATGTTTGATTGTTGTGCTTTTAGGGATACTAAGGTTAATGGGTGGGTTCACATGGTGACAACCTTATCTTTTTATTGTAGAGTTTCCTGCAGTCTTCTCTGTGGGTTGCTAAAACCACTGATGATTGTTGCCTGAACCAATTATTTTAATAGGAGTTGCAAAATGATCGTTTTCTATATTTTCTTTCTCTTTTTTTTTTGGCAAACTTACTTTCTAATCTTGTCATTACCTCTGCATTTATTAACAGATGTTAACAGAACTTGTATGCCAGAGCTGTTTGGTTAACTTGAAATATGCTCATGTCAGAAAAACAGAATAAATAAAGAGAAAAATAAGCACCAATGTTCAGAGTAGTGAATTCGTGTCCTAGCAACCTCCATTGGTATACAGTGAATTTTGTTTCTCTCTTCTTTTTTTATTTTCCTTAAAAACTTCTAGTAGTAAGGAGGATCTCTCTTTTCTAAGTATCATTATGAACTCATGACTTTTTATATATTTAGTAATTTTTAATAAATTAGAGTCATTATTCCTTCTATATCACTATGTCTCTGGCCATTGGGAGCCCCTTCAGGCTGGCTTCTGTTTCCTTTTGATATAAGCCCACTGGCCTTTGGTAGCTTTATTACTTTTTGGCTGAAGAAAATATTCCAGGTTGATCTTAATCCATTTCTTGGCCCAGACATGGAATCATCTATTTTTCTAAGATGACTTTGTTATTTTTAGTGGTGAATGACATTTTAGAATGATATTTAGAAATACATGTTAGGTACTGTGTATTACTGGGTTGTCATTTCTTTCAGGCTTTTTCAGTGGACATTGCTAGAAACTATGTATTTTTGAAAAGAAAAGATCATGAGTTTACATTTACATTTCTAAATGAAAATTTAAGATTTTAAGCTTTTCTTTTGTAAGGTTGGATGTTTTATTATAAAATGTTCTTGACCTCCTGGCCAGGGGTGAAGGCAATAGGATTGCTTGAGGTCAGGATTTTGAGACCAGATTGAGCAACATAGTGAAACCCCATATCCTTTTTTTTTTTTTTTTTTTTTTTTGAGACATGGTCTTGCTCTGTTGCCCAGGCTAGAGTGCAGTGGCATGATCATGGCTTGCTGTAACCTCAAACTCCTGGGCTCAAGTGATCTTCCCATCTCAGTCTCTCAAGTAGCTGGGACTACAGGCCTGCAACCCTGCACCAGGCTAATTTTTTAATATTTTGTAGAGATGGGGACTTGCTTTGTTGCCTAGACTGGTCTTGAACTCTGGGGCTTAAGTGATCCTCTTGCCTTGGCCTCCCAAAGTGCTAGGATTACAGGCATGAACCACTGTGCCCAGCCATGAGATTCCATCTCTCAAAAAAATTTTAAGTTGGGCACGGTGGCTCACACATGTAATCCCAGCACTTTGGGAGGCTGAGGTGGGAGGATCACCTGAGGTCAGGAGTTCAAGATCAGCCTGGCTAACATGGGGAAACCCCATCTCAACTAAAAATACACACACACACACAAAAAGTAGCCAGGCACAGTGATGCACGCCTGTAGTCCCAGCTACTCGGGAGGCTGAGGCAGGAGAATTGCCTGAACCCGGGAGGCAGAGATTGCAGTGAGCCAAGATTGTGCCACTGCACTCCAGCCTGGTCGACAGGATAAGACTGTCTCAAAAAAAATTTAATAAATTTTTAATCAAGTATGCAGGAGGATGTGCATAAGCTATATGCAAATACTATACCGTTTTATTAATATATAAGGGATTTGAGCATCCAATGGAACCAATCCTACACAGATACCAAGGGACCGCTATATCCCGCGTTTTCTGTATTTGTTGCCTGTATTAAATCACAAGCCTCCAAGGAAAAAGAAAATATCACAAGCCTTCAGTTATCTTGGTCCCCAATGTAGTATAATCTTTTCTTTCTCATTCTTGTGCCTTGTCGTGTAGCACATGTTTACATTCAATTTAGAATTTCATATTCATTCATTCTAGTATTTCATTACTTAGTACTTCGTTATTCTATGTTGTTTTGTATTTATTTAACAGGTTTATGTCTTCATTCAATAAATTTGTAATTTCCTGGAGATTAAGACTTTTCCATCACTGTAGGAGGTTTGTAATGTTTTCAAATTAATATATGAGAAAGGAGGCACAAATATTATATTAAAAGGATTTAACAAATAAAAACTTTGTGTTTCTAGAATGTAGCTTTAAGACACATTCAAGGAAAATACTTTCAGATAATCATTACTTTTGATGCTTGGCCTCAATTCCTATTTGGCTTAGCTTCATCATTGGTGGCCTAGAACTTGGCTGATAAGTAGGAGAGCTGGAAGCAAGGCTGGCTGCCTGGCAAAACCTACTTATGTTGACTTGGATTGCTTTTGATCTTATTTGCTATTTTATCAACTATTTTTATACTCCTAAATGAGTAGAATTTCTGTGGTTTTTATAGAAGAATGAGAACCAGAAAAGCCAGACTATTTACAACACTTTAAAAATGTGACAGTAGTCCTATAATAGTACTGAAGCTACTTGTTATGAGACTGTGTTAATTTGTTTTATGATTAGCGTAGGAAGAAGCAGCTGAGGTGATATGTCCCATCTGTCTGCTTTCCTCTTCCTTCTCTTTCACCCTCGAGGAAGATGCTGGAGATTCTTCAGGGAAGAATAAAAAGATTAAATTTAGAATATATTTGTATTTGTGTTAAGAAAATGCTTCTTGGGTTTGCTTATAGGTCCAGTTATTGCTTTGGAGTTTAATGGAGATGATGCTGTAGAAGGATGTCAACTTATTGTAAACGAGACATTCAATGGGACCAAGGTAGAAGATTTTATTGACTGTATTTCAATCTAACCTTTCACTTCATCTCCTTTTCCTTACAGTCAAGTGCTACTTTTGTTCCTAATGTTGCTTGGAATTTTTGTTTTGTGTGTGTGTTTTTTTAAAAGTCAGATCATGATTTCTAGTACCTTTGATAAATAATTGGGAACTAATTATTTTTTTCTTGCCAAACTAAAACTTTGTTTAAAATAGTTACAAAACAGGGCTGGGCATGGTGGCTCATGCCTGTAATCCCAGCACTTTGGGAGGCTGAGGTGGGTGGATTACCAGAGGTCAGGAGTTCAAGACCAGCCTGACCAACATGGAGAAACCCTGTCTCTACTAAAAATACAAAATTAGCCGGGCATGGTGGTTCATGCCTGTAATCCCAGCTACTCAGGAGGCTGAAGCAGGAGAATTCCTCGAACCCAGGAGGCAGAGGTTGCTATGAGCTGAGATCACGCCATTGCACTCCAGCCTGGGCAACAAGAGTGAAACTCTGTCTCAAAAAATAAATAAATAAAATAGTTACAAATAAGAATTTATTTATTAAAAACCTTCTATAGCATATAAGTTTCTAAAGTAAAAAGTCTCATCAAATGTCTTTTCAAGTCTTTGCATTTTTAAAAATACTGATTTGTTGAAAATATTTTATTTCTAATATTATAGTCTTTAAATGGATGATCCTGTTGCCCAGGGTTCATTTTTACTTGCTTCAGTAATGCTTCACCAAATATTGAACTTCAGGTATATATAGAAATTATCACATGTGAGCGTTTTCTAAATATATTGATGAAGTTGCTGTATCTAAGAATTTCAGATGTAAATAACTTTAAAACCAAATGTAGAGGATTACATTAGCAAATCTATAATTGACTACTTTTTGATAAATATCTGGGAGGACATTTTGGTTTTGTCATCTGATTTGGCTTATGATTCCTTGAATTTACAAAAATTAAAGTACTTTTTCTTTGATCACATTTTATCACAGTAGTACTAAGGGAGAGAGGAAATAGAAGATTGAATAGAAAAGGCAACAGAGATAAAATGGTTATAATTTGGACTTTTAGAGCTGAGTGATTTAGAGATTATCTAATCCAGCTGTCTCATTTTACAGGTGTAGTTACTGAGCCCACAGAAGTTTATCAAATTGTCAGTATCATATGCTAGTTTATGGTTAAGCTAGAATAGAACCCAGGCTGCTCTAATTCCTTGCTGACATTTGTAAAAGCTACTTTAGAAGGGTTCCATTGAGTATTGCTTCATTAATGTTTAGCAAAGGCCAGACGAGGTGGCTCATGCCTGTAACCGCAGCACTTTGGGAGGCCAAGGCGAGCGGATCACCTGAGGTTGGGAGTTCAAAACCAGCCTGGCTAATGTGGTGAAACCCTGTCTCTACTAAAAATACAAAAAGTAGCCAGACATGGTGGTAGGCGCCTGTAATCCCAGCTACTCAGGAGGCTGAGGCAGGAAGAATCGCTTGATCCCAGGAGGTAGAGGTTGCAGTGAGCCGAGATTGCGCCATTGCACTGCAGCCTGGGCAACAGAGCGAGACTCTGTCTCAAAAAAAAAAAAAAAAGTTAAGCAACTAGTTTATTTAAAAATAGTAGGCTGGGTATGGTGGCTCACACCTGTAATCCCAGCACTTTTGGAGGCTGAAGCAGGAAGATTGCTTGAGCTCAGGAGTTTAAGTTAAAGACCAGCCTGTGCAACATAGTGATTTTTTTTTTTTCCTCAAAAAGGAAAAAAAAAAAATAACTATGTTGAAAA
>NW_022438463.1:11386-14472 GCF_009761245.1 Sapajus apella
AAAAGTAAAAAAAAAAAAAAAAAAAAAAAAAATAGCTAGGCATGGTGGCACGCACCTGTAGTCCTAGTTACTTGGTAGGCTGAGGTAGGAGGATCACTTGAGTCCAGAAGTCTAGGCTGAAGTGAGCCATGATTGCACCACTGCACTCCAGCCTGGGCAACAGAGCAAGACTCTGTCTCAAAAATAAATAAATAAAATAAAATAAATAGTAATATATTAGCAGCTTTGAAAAGGATAATCTCAAATTTTGCTGCTCAGACTACTGAGATTATTATTAGAAAATAGAAGAAACTAAGAGGTTTTTTTTTTTTTTTTTTTTTTGAGATGGAGTTTCGCTCTTGTTGCCCAGGCTGGAGTGCAATGGCGCAATCTCGGCTCACCGCAACCTCCGTCTTCTGGTTCAAGCTATTTTTAGTAGAGACAGGGTTTCTCCATGTTTGTCAGGCTGGTCTCAGACTCCACCTCAGGTGATCCTCCTGCCTCAGCCTCCCAAAGTGCTGGCATTATAGGCTTGAGCCACTGCACCCGGCGAAACTAAGAGTTAAGTGACTCTTATTCAGCAGCTTTCATAATATTAAGTGTTGTAAAAGTCCAGATATAATAAAATACAACTCACGTATTATGAAAGCAGAGACCTTAATTATATAAGTGCTTCCAAAAGAGCTTAATTTACATTATAGCTATTCAAACTGTATTACATGAATTCTAAAGAAAATCTACAGATTAAATATTGTCATTATAAATGATGTGCTTGAACTTCTTCTGAATAATTAGCTTGGGACTTTGTTCTGTGGAGAACATGGGGTTTGGCATTCTGAAGTCCTTGGTACTTACTTTTTATTTCTATTTTCTATTTAAAATAGATGTTTGTATCAGAAAGCAAAGAGACAGCATCTGGAGATGTGGACAGCTTCTACAACTTCGCTGATATACAGATGGGAATATGAAGTGCAATGTGGAACCAGGACTTGGTATTAAGCCTTTCCCAACTTGTGAATATAGAATTTGATAATATACTTTTGTGTATTAGCAATGGTTTTTGCTAATGCTAAAACTGTTGAAGTTTATTTTTGAATCAATTGTTGAATATTACATCATTTACTTGAGGTTCAAAAATAATTCATTTTAAATTAAGTAGTTTTAATCAGCTTAAAAGCTATTTAACCCACTTTAATAAGCGTGCAATTTTGTTTCTCTGCATATGATATTCTTATTAGAAAATAGAAGTTGCTAACAGTTTATTATTTTAATCCTACTTAAATGTTCTTTCAAATCTCTAATAATTTAAACTTTCCTCAGTGCTCCATGATATTTTTTTTGAGACTACATTTCATTGCTTATTTTACATTTTTCAATTTAGAGGGATTTGTTACTAGTTGATCAATTATAATGAACCTATGCACATTTTTTATGTACACATATGACAGTTATATAAATGCTTCCTCGCTGCATTATATGGCAAATGAGATTTTGTACATGGAGTTGACATAATACTTTGTAAATTGAATTTTTTAAAGAAATAGGCATTTGATAACCAGCTTGGCAAGCAACTCTACTAACAGATGTTGGTATAGCTATTTAAAGACTACTTCGTAAGCAGTATGATTATTTGAATAAATTCCACATTGTTTAGTTTTTTTAATACAACTGCTATATGACTCTTCTGCTTCCTCGTAAGAAAAGGTGTATGCAGTACTAAAATTATAGAAGCCCAATCACCAGCAGTTTTCAAAAAGGTGATAACTTATTAGCTCTTGTGGGCTATCAAGAGAACTAGAACAAAACCTTGTGACTTTTAGGTAAGAAATAGGCATGATGATAAGCTATGCAGATTATTAAAAAGCTTGATACAGGCTAGGCATGGTGGCTCACACCTGTAATCCTAGCACTGTGGGAGGTTTAGGTGGGTAGATTGCGTGAGCTCAGGAGTTAGAGAGCAGCCTGGGCAACATGGTGAAACCCCGTCTCTACTAAAATACAAAAAAAAAAAAAAAAAATTAGCTGGATGTGGTGACATACACCTGTAATCCCAGTTACTTGGGAGGCTGAGGCAAGAGAATTGCTTAAACCCGAGAGGCCAGGAAGCAGAGGTTGCAGTGAGCTGAGATCGTGCCATTGCACTCCAGCCTAGGTGACATAGCGAGACTCCATCTCAAAAAAAAAAAAAAAAAAGAAAAAAACCCAAAAGCTTGATACATTTGATTTTTCATTAGATATGCCATTCATATAAAGTAATGTTCAAGTATAAACTTATTCTGGTTACTTTAAAGCATTATTTCCCAAATCTACCTGATCGTAATAATTTACCAGGAAGCAGAGGAGAGCTGCTTGTTTAAAAATTCACATTCTTGGACCCAATCCTCAGCAGCACGGATTCAGTCTTCAGGGGAAACTCTGTTTTAAGTGGTATGTTGTAATCTAAAGTAATTGGTTCAAGAGGTGTTGATAAGTTGATCTTATAAGAAGGCA
Organism: Sapajus apella; assembly: GCF_009761245.1. Lineage (NCBI taxonomy): Eukaryota > Metazoa > Chordata > Mammalia > Primates > Cebidae > Sapajus > Sapajus apella. The sequence goes on from NW_022438463.1 coordinate 13,856, forward strand.
CTGAATCTGCCATCCATATCACATATAGCAGCTATTAGGAAATCAGCTTTCATAGGCCTATTTTTTTAATCGCATTTTAGGTTTTGGGGTACATGTGAAGAACATGCAAGATTGTTGCATAGGTACACACATGGCAGTGTGATTTGCTGCCTTCCTCCCCATCACCTATATCTGGTATTTCTCCTCATGCTATCTCTCCCCAACTCCCTACCCCCCGCTGTCCCTCCCCTATTTCCCCGCAACTGACCCCAGTGTGTGATGCTCCCCTCCCTGTATCCGTGTGTTCTCACTGTTCAACACCCACCTATGAGTGAGAACATGCGGTGTTTGATTTTCTGTTCTTGTGTCAGTTTGCCGAGAATGATGGTTTCCAGGTTCATCCATGTCCCTGCAAAGGGCACAAACTCATCGTTTTTTATGGCTGCATAGTATTCCGTGGTGTATATGTGCCACATTTTCCCTAATCAATCTATCATCGATGGGCATTTGGGTTAGTTCCATGTCTTTGCTATTGTAAACAGTGCTGCAATGAACACTCATGTGCACGTGTCCTTATAGTAGAACAATTTATAATCCTTTGGATATATACCCAGTAATGGGATTGCTGGGTCAAATGG
>NW_022438464.1:0-14471 GCF_009761245.1 Sapajus apella
AGACTGTGATGAGACTCCTGAAGCAAATTACAGGGCGCAGTGAGAGTGTACGAGATGGGAACCTACCTGGATAACGAGCTGGTGGTCAGAATTTGAAACTGCATGGGCTTCCCTGAGGATGTGGTTGAGATCTGCAGGACAAAGAAACTAGAAAACCAGGTAAGATGGAACATTCCAGGGAGAAGTGTGGGAAAGGTGCTGAGGGGGCCAAGTGCAGAGAATAGCGCTATAAAATGAGGCTAATGAGGAGTATGGGGCAATAGGGTTCACATCATACATTTTAGTCTTCAGCCAAAGTGCAAAGGGAACACGTTGAAGATTTTAAGAAAGCAGCGACAGAAAGAGTAGAATGATTGGATTTTAATTTTGAATAATTCTGACTGCAATGAGGAGAAATCACTGATGGTGCACAAGGGTGGAGATGCTGTAGTAGACACAAGAGCTGACGGCAGCTTGAACATGTGATCGCACTGGAGGTGAAGAGAAGTAGACAGACTCCAGATCCCTGTGGAGATGAAATTGACAATAGTTGGTGCTGGACTGGGAAAACATCTGTGGGGTGGGTAAGATAACAACTCCAGATTGGAATGTGTTGTGGATGCCCAGATGAGGGACACATTTGGGTGTCTGGATCAGATCAGAGGGAGGGTTTGGGAGGTTCTCTTGGTCTCTCCAAACTAAGTGAGGAAAAATCCTTCAAGCTAGATGTCGTGGAGGGCAACGTCTGTGTTCATCTTGGCCATGCATCCCTGGAGAAGGCCCTCTAAGGCTTCCTGAGTATTGGCCTTAGCCTTGGATTATATCCAAAAGGCTCTGTGAAGGAAGGAATTGCATCCATTATGTTCCTTATTATAGGCCAGTGCTTTGAAGAATGTCTATCATAGTCAAAATATGTTTCCTCAAATATTTACAGATAAAAATTGGATGGGTATTTCTCCCAAAAGAGCAGTGAATTAGAAGTGATTATGGTAAGATGGAGAGAAGTCTAGGAACCCACGCCAAAGATGCCTGATACTGTGACTGATACGCTCATCCGTCCCTTTCTCCCTACCACACAGGTCTTGTGCCTCTGTAGAGACTTCTGCCTCTATGCTCCCAGCACCCCACCTTCTCATTTATTTTAAAAACCTGTAAAATTTGCTTACATGAATATATCTGGTATTATTTTGCAATAATATCATGCTGGTGACATTTGTTCCTAAGGAGAGAATTTTTTGGTGGGATGAAACAGGGAGTTACAAATTGTAGCTACTAGAAGGAATGAACAACAAATTCAGGTCAAGGCAAAACAAAGGAAGTAACACAATTAGAGAGGCCCAAGAATACGGCTGAAGTGGTTGGAAGTTAGGCAAAGAAAGTTCCTTCAGATTCTAAACATCTTGGCAGCTGTGGGAGGTCTGGAAAGTCAGGGAGCAGCATGTCAAGGATTCTAAAGCAGTGAAATGAAGCCAAGATGTGAATTGAAGGTGAGGAGGGGCCCCAGCAAACAATATCGGTGAACTTCACCTCCAAGGACAGACTGTGGGGTGGTTAACTGCAGCAAGAAGAAACCAGAGATCTACATGTGGCTGTCTCTGGGGCTGGGTCCAAGATGGGGATGACTTCCCATGCAGGCAGGTTAGCTAACTTTGCCTGAGAATTCTTCCATCTCATTCTTTCTGTAATTGTTTTTCATTTTGATGCAAGAAGGATGAGTGTATCCTGCTCCACATTTATGAAATGTATGTCCAAGTGGATTAACACCATTTGTAATTTGATTTTTCAGTCACCAATATGTTGTAAACTTGAAAGGAAAAAATTACCTTATAAGCAGATATTTCTAGAAAGGTGATTAAAGATGAATAGAATTACTAATATCTTCAACTGGACATGATTTCAAGCAGCAGATACTAAATATACTTTCTTAATTTTGAGACAAGGTCTTGCTCTGTCTTCCAGGCTGGAGTGCAGTGGCATGATCACAGCTCAGTGCAGCCTCAACCTCCTGGCTCAAGTGATCCTCCCACTTCAGCCTCTGAAGTAGCTGGGACTACTGATGCATGCTACCATGCCCAGCTAAGTTTTTATTTTTTGTAGAGACAAGATCTCATTATATTACCCAGGCTGGTTTTGAACTCCTGGGCTCAAGCAATCCTTCTGCCTTGGCCTGCTGGGATTACAGGCAAACTTTCTTTGCAATATGTTAAGCATGTGTGTATATGCATGTGTGTGTCTGTGGGTGCGTGAAAACTTCCACATCTGCATTAGCTAATTTCTCCAGCTCTTTTACACCATATTATTATGCAAAAAATGTTGCATTGTGCCACTGCAGGCTTCTTCTTATAAATATTCTACAAACCTTTGTGAGTGGTTCTGGCTGCTGGAATCAACAAACATCTATTTAGGGAACTCTTTCTTTTGGATGGGGTGTGGGCCCAGGGTCAGTTTAGAGCCATGAATAGAAGCAAGATGCAGGTCTAATCCCACTGTAACTGTAGGCTAAAGAGAGCCTTTTTATTCAGCTCTGTATCTTCATGGGGCTTGAAAGACAACTCAAATGCAGGATTTCCAGCCCTCTCAGGTGTAAGTTATGCCACATAGTCTGGGTCTTGTTGCTTTTACAATCACTAGAATAAACCGATTGGCCTACATTTTTCTTCTTTTGGAATGATTAGTTACTATGTCATGATATTTTTCCACCAGAAAACTGTGTGCATCAGTGTTCTTAGTGGTCTTGAATAGGATGTTCATCCTCCATAACTCCCTCTAGGAAGGCTTGTCTGAATGTCGGGGAGTCTCTCTCCATATATATGAATATATATGTATGTGTATATATAAATTATACATGTAATTATTATATATGTAATTTTTGTATATATAACATATATATAATTTATATTGTAATTTATATATAACATCTATGTAACAAAGGCACATATATTTTATGTATGTATCCTTCTTTACAGTCCTCTTATTCCTTTTCCCATATTTTTCTTTATTTCTCTTTGCAGTTCTATCTAGTGTTTTACTGCTGCCCTTAGCTTATGCCAGTGTCACACAATGTTTGATCACCCTTTGTTTTCCTGTCCTTTTCAAAGCTTATCAGGACTGAGTTTCAGTCCTTCAGAGGCATTTTCAGCAAGATAACAGAACATCTCTATCCACTCACTAAAATGTTTGACTCATCTTTAATATTTAGATAAGAGATGTTACTCAACATCTACAAGTTACTCTAAATGCTGGGGACCATGAGCATGGGGCAGGCCATGATGAAGATCATTTTGAATGGGCAAGTCTTTCCATTTCCCTTAACGTCATACCAAGCAGACAAAGCCTAAATACAGGGCAGGACTTGCCTATGTGATGTACCATTCCAGTTCCTCTTTTCAGAGAAAACTTGAGCAGGGACCCTAGGACACCCCCAGCAATGGTGGTACTCTGTTTTGTAATCCAAACAAGCACAATCTAAACGAGTCCAGGTTGGAGCCGGTAAGGAGAAAAGGAGATGTGCTCTTGAAATCAGCCAATCTCATAGCCTGGAGCAGGCATTTGTCCTCAGCTGAATCACACTGCCTTGGGATTAGCCAGCTCTGCTTTCTGTTTCAACAATAAAAAGTTTTGCAAGACTGCTGGCATGTGAGACAGAGGTATCCAGAAAATTTTGGCATCTTTTCCAGCAGCATAGTGAGTTTTAGGGAAAAGGCTTGTTAGAGCGTGGTCCATGCACTCTACCACCAGAGAGAGGTCCATGTTCACAAAGGGGGTGTTGACCTTCAGTTTGTCTAGACCTAAAAGCAGACAAAAGCACATTTACTCTTTTGGAGAAGGAGAAAGCAGAGTGGAAGTCTAGGGTGCAAAGGGTAGGATGTATACAAGGGTATTTATTCTGAATTGTCCATTATAATTGAGGCTCATCATGAGGATTTACTATGTGCTCCTCAGAAAAAGATACTGCAGTGCTTTCTTTAGACCAGCAGCTCTCAAGATTGGGTCGGCAGTAGAATCTACTAGAGAGCTCATTAAAACTCAGATTTCTGGGTTCCACCTCCAGAGTTTCTGACTGAGGTATGAGCTGGGGCCCAAGAACGTGCATTTCTAACAAATTCCCAGATGATGCTGATGCTGCTGGTCCAGGGATCAAACTTTGAGAGCCAGTGCTTTAAAGCAATGAAAAAATGATACTTCATAAAGCCCAAGAGGCCCCTAAGCCTAGAAAGTTGTATGTTTGATTTCTAATTTGTTTTAGGGGATTCCGTATCTATAGAAATTGTGGGTTACACATGTGCTTATGCATGTATGTGCATGCAATATGTGGATGTGAGTGTACAGCTGTATACCACAGGCCTTTATGGTTCTGTAAATAAAGAGAGAATCATCCCGAAATGTACTGACTCAGGAAGCTAAAAGGATCCCAGTTCTCATGCAATGAAATGTTTGAATAATGAGTGGAGATACCTTTAGAAAGGCAGGTATTTTACAAGGGATTGGTGGTGGTTTAGAATCCCTGTCTTTTCAATACATGGTATTGGGAAAACAGTATATCCACATGTAGAAGAATGAGACTGAATCTTACACCGTATAAAAAAAACCAACTCAAAATGGATTGAAGACTTAAACATAAGACCTGAAATTATAAAACTACTAAAAGAGGCCTGGCATGGTTGCTCATGCCTGTAATTACAGCACTTTGGGAGGCTGAGGTAGGAAGATCACTTGAGCCCAGGGAGTTCAGGACCATCCTGGGCATCATAGTGAGACCTCAACTCTATTTAAAAAAAAAAAAAAGCTACTAGAAGGAAACATAAAGGAAATATTTCTTGACATTGGACTGGGCAAGGATTTCTTTGGATATGACTCCCAAAGCACAAAACTAAACAAAAGCAAAATGAGATAAGTGGGATTGCATCATACTAAGAAACTTCTCCACAGCAAAGGAAACAGCTAAAAGAGTGAAGAGACAACATATAGAATGGGAAAAAAGATTGGCAAACTTTACGTCTTATGCACAGTTAATATCTAAAATATATAAGAAACTCAAATAACAGCAAGAAAAGAAATAAGCTGATTAAAAAATGGGCAGAGAATCTGGATAGACTTTTCTCAAAAGAAGATACAAATGGCCAACAGGTATATGAAAAAAGTGTTTGTCATCACTAATCATTAGGGAAATGCAAATTAAAACCACAATGAGATATCACTTCACATTTGTTAGAATGTCTATTTTCAAAAGACAAAAAATAGCAAGTATTGACAAGGGTGTGGAGAAAAAAGAACTCTGTATCCTGTTGGTGGGAATTAGTACAGCCATTATGGAAAATGACATAGAGATTCCCAAAATTACCATATGATTCTCACATACTTTTAAAACATACCTAAGTTATGTCTTCTCAAGGGAAAGTTTATGATGTTAGATCATTCTTTCAACTTCAGGCCCACTGGCCACAAGTTGTTCAAAGAACCTAAGTCTTAGTGGCTATTTTAAACTCCTTCTATCCCAGCTCAGGAAATTAAGAAAAGATGACTTTAAATTTGTGGTCTACTTTGGGACTGTACCTTTGGCTGATCTCCAAGTCCTGACTTGGAAACTCTAATAGGAACAACCAGTGTAAAACTCGGCTCAATGCCTTTGGCATCTCTGAGGCAGAACACATGAACCAGGAACCAAGCGAAAAATAATTGGAGATGGATGTCAGAAATATATTCAAAGGCATTTAAAAAGTATTGGTGTCAATATGAAACAGAATACTCGTTTAAATGAGGGGTTTTGTTTCTGAAGTATTAAGTTCAGTCTTAGACGGAAACTTCAGAGTCAGGAGCTGAAAAGTAGAGCATTTGACGGCAGTGGTTCTAAACCTATAGTGACGTGTGAGCACTAAGACGTTTGTCAGACCAGGCATTTCAGTTGATATATAGATACTGTGTGTACCTCTGTGTGTGTCTGTATGTGTGTTTGGGTAGTGGTGGTCAGAGGAGTCAGTCATTTTAAAAACCTCTCCAGGTAGGCCTGACTTGGGTTTTGCTCTGCCCTGAAAACTCCTGACCATGAACCTTGCCACAGTTGACTGTCTTATCAAGTACACCAATCAAGAGACATGAGCACAGTTTGGAGGGATAGAACTATACATAGTTAGGTTGAACTTTGCTCAACTCAAAGCGGGAGCTTGGTAAGTATTTGAGGAATATCGAGTAAACTTTAACCGAACCAGGAAGTTTGTGGTGGAAGTGACGTCCTGATAACAGGAGTCCGACCAAAGCTCTTAAAGCCTTGTTCACATTATAGCACCATGGCCAAGCATAATGGCAGGGTCAGCCTGCCTGGTTCCAAATCTAGCTCTTCCACCCACTGGTGGTACAATTTTGGTAACTTACTTCTCTATGCCTCTATTTCTATAAAATGAAGTGATAATAGAGCTTATTTAGGGACTTTAAATGAGCATCCATGTAACACACTTAGAATGGTGACAAGTACTTAGTAAATATTGACTTTTTGTTAGCCATCATTATGTCAACTTTACTATTATTCTCCCATCTTTTTTTTTTGAGACGGAGTTTCGCTCTTGTTACCCAGGCTGGAGTGCAATGGCGTGATCTCGGCTCACCGCAAGCTCCACCTCCTGGGTTCAGGCAATTCTCCTGCCTCAGCCTCCTGAGTAGCTAGGATTACAGGCACGTGCCACCGTGCCCAGCTAATGTTTTGTATTTTTAGTAGAGACGGGGTTTCACCATGTTGTCCAGGATGGTCTCGATCTCTTGACCTCGTGATCCACCCGCCTCAGCCTCCCAAAGTGCTAGGATTACATGCTTGAGACACCGCGCCTGGCCTATTCTCCCATCTTTGACTCAATCTCTTGACTTATGTTACCTGTTTTTCCATCTCTTCCTCCATGTGTTTCTGCTCCAGAGAGTTTCTACCCAAATAATTATTTCCTGTCCTTTAGGTCTTATTCAAACCTGAGCTGTCCCATCTTCTTAACCAGCAATGCTCTTTTCCTGGTCTGAATTTCCTGGGCAATTAGAAACCACAACATCCAGCACCACTTCTGGGCTATTGGATTACACCAAGAAGTAAAGGATCAGTTTTATTGTGTGCTACATTGCTTCATTGTTTTGCATTCTTGCTTGGTTACTTCTTGTTGTGAATGAGATTGCAAACTAGTTAAGGGTCAGAGGCTAAACATTCTCTTTTGTAACCACCATAAATCCTTACACAATGCCAAGTGTAGAGCTGGTGAGGAGGTATGGCAGAGGCGAAGACATGGGCTTGAGTCGCTTGCCTGGGCTCAGGTCCAGGCATGACTAGGAGGTGCTGTGTAATCTTGGGCAGGACATTTCACTTTTCCAAGCCTCTGACCCTTAACTAGTTTACAATCTCATTCACAACAAGAAGTAACCAAGCAAGAATGCAAAACAATGAAGCAATGTAGCACACAATAAAACTGATCCTTTACTTCTTGGTGTAATCCAATAGCCCAGAAGTGGTGCTGGATGTTGTGGTTTCTAATTGCCCAGGAAATTCAGACCAGGAAAAGAGCATTGCTGGTTAAGAAGATGGGACAGCTCAGGTTTGAATAAGACCTAAAGGACAGGAAATAATTATTTGGGTAGAAACTCTCTGGAGCAGAAACACATGGAGGAAGAGATGGAAAAACAGGTAACATAAGTCAAGAGATTGAGTCAAAGATGGGAGAATAGGCCAGGCGCGGTGTCTCAAGCATGTAATCCTAGCACTTTGGGAGGCTGAGGCGGGTGGATCACGAGGTCAAGAGATCGAGACCATCCTGGACAACATGGTGAAACCCCGTCTCTACTAAAAATACAAAACATTAGCTGGGCACGGTGGCACGTGCCTGTAATCCTAGCTACTCAGGAGGCTGAGGCAGGAGAATTGCCTGAACCCAGGAGGTGGAGCTTGCGGTGAGCCGAGATCACGCCATTGCACTCCAGCCTGGGTAACAAGAGCGAAACTCCGTCTCAAAAAAAAAAGATGGGAGAATAATAGTAAAGTTGACATAATGATGGCTAACAAAAAGTCAATATTTACTAAGTACTTGTCACCATTCTAAGTGTGTTACATGGATGCTCATTTAAAGTCCCTAAATAAGCTCTATTATCACTTCATTTTATAGAAATAGAGGCATAGAGAAGTAAGTTACCAAAATTGTACCACCAGTGGGTGGAAGAGCTAGATTTGGAACCAGGCAGGCTGACCCTGCCATTATGCTTGGCCATGGTGCTATAATGTGAACAAGGCTTTAAGAGCTTTGGTCGGACTCCTGTTATCAGGACGTCACTTCCACCACAAACTTCCTGGTTCGGTTAAAGTTTACTCGATATTCCTCAAATACTTACCAAGCTCCCGCTTTGAGTTGAGCAAAGTTCAACCTAACTATGTATAGTTCTATCCCTCCAAACTGTGCTCATGTCTCTTGATTGGTGTACTTGATAAGACAGTCAACTGTGGCAAGGTTCATGGTCAGGAGTTTTCAGGGCAGAGCAAAACCCAAGTCAGGCCTACCTGGAGAGGTTTTTAAAATGACTGACTCCTCTGACCACCACTACCCAAACACACATACAGACACACACAGAGGTACACACAGTATCTATATATCAACTGAAATGCCTGGTCTGACAAACGTCTTAGTGCTCACACGTCACTATAGGTTTAGAACCACTGCCGTCAAATGCTCTACTTTTCAGCTCCTGACTCTGAAGTTTCCGTCTAAGACTGAACTTAATACTTCAGAAACAAAACCCCTCATTTAAACGAGTATTCTGTTTCATATTGACACCAATACTTTTTAAATGCCTTTGAATATATTTCTGACATCCATCTCCAATTATTTTTCGCTTGGTTCCTGGTTCATGTGTTCTGCCTCAGAGATGCCAAAGGCATTGAGCCGAGTTTTACACTGGTTGTTCCTATTAGAGTTTCCAAGTCAGGACTTGGAGATCAGCCAAAGGTACAGTCCCAAAGTAGACCACAAATTTAAAGTCATCTTTTCTTAATTTCCTGAGCTGGGATAGAAGGAGTTTAAAATAGCCACTAAGACTTAGGTTCTTTGAACAACTTGTGGCCAGTGGGCCTGAAGTTGAAAGAATGATCTAACATCATAAACTTTCCCTTGAGAAGACATAACTTAGGTATGTTTTAAAAGTATGTGAGAATCATATGGTAATTTTGGGAATCTCTATGTCATTTTCCATAATGGCTGTACTAATTCCCACCAACAGGATACAGAGTTCTTTTTTCTCCACACCCTTGTCAATACTTGCTATTTTTTGTCTTTTGAAAATAGACATTCTAACAAATGTGAAGTGATATCTCATTGTGGTTTTAATTTGCATTTCCCTAATGATTAGTGATGACAAACACTTTTTTCATATACCTGTTGGCCATTTGTATCTTCTTTTGAGAAAAGTCTATCCAGATTCTCTGCCCATTTTTTAATCAGCTTATTTCTTTTCTTGCTGTTATTTGAGTTTCTTATATATTTTAGATATTAACTGTGCATAAGACGTAAAGTTTGCCAATCTTTTTTCCCATTCTATATGTTGTCTCTTCACTCTTTTAGCTGTTTCCTTTGCTGTGGAGAAGTTTCTTAGTATGATGCAATCCCACTTATCTCATTTTGCTTTTGTTTAGTTTTGTGCTTTGGGAGTCATATCCAAAGAAATCCTTGCCCAGTCCAATGTCAAGAAATATTTCCTTTATGTTTCCTTCTAGTAGCTTTTTTTTTTTTTTAAATAGAGTTGAGGTCTCACTATGATGCCCAGGATGGTCCTGAACTCCCTGGGCTCAAGTGATCTTCCTACCTCAGCCTCCCAAAGTGCTGTAATTACAGGCATGAGCAACCATGCCAGGCCTCTTTTAGTAGTTTTATAATTTCAGGTCTTATGTTTAAGTCTTCAATCCATTTTGAGTTGGTTTTTTTTATACGGTGTAAGATTCAGTCTCATTCTTCTACATGTGGATATACTGTTTTCCCAATACCATGTATTGAAAAGACAGGGATTCTAAACCACCACCAATCCCTTGTAAAATACCTGCCTTTCTAAAGGTATCTCCACTCATTATTCAAACATTTCATTGCATGAGAACTGGGATCCTTTTAGCTTCCTGAGTCAGTACATTTCGGGATGATTCTCTCTTTATTTACAGAACCATAAAGGCCTGTGGTATACAGCTGTACACTCACATCCACATATTGCATGCACATACATGCATAAGCACATGTGTAACCCACAATTTCTATAGATACGGAATCCCCTAAAACAAATTAGAAATCAAACATACAACTTTCTAGGCTTAGGGGCCTCTTGGGCTTTATGAAGTATCATTTTTTCATTGCTTTAAAGCACTGGCTCTCAAAGTTTGATCCCTGGACCAGCAGCATCAGCATCATCTGGGAATTTGTTAGAAATGCACGTTCTTGGGCCCCAGCTCATACCTCAGTCAGAAACTCTGGAGGTGGAACCCAGAAATCTGAGTTTTAATGAGCTCTCTAGTAGATTCTACTGCCGACCCAATCTTGAGAGCTGCTGGTCTAAAGAAAGCACTGCAGTATCTTTTTCTGAGGAGCACATAGTAAATCCTCATGATGAGCCTCAATTATAATGGACAATTCAGAATAAATACCCTTGTATACATCCTACCCTTTGCACCCTAGACTTCCACTCTGCTTTCTCCTTCTCCAAAAGAGTAAATGTGCTTTTGTCTGCTTTTAGGTCTAGACAAACTGAAGGTCAACACCCCCTTTGTGAACATGGACCTCTCTCTGGTGGTAGAGTGCATGGACCACGCTCTAACAAGCCTTTTCCCTAAAACTCACTATGCTGCTGGAAAAGATGCCAAAATTTTCTGGATACCTCTGTCTCACATGCCAGCAGTCTTGCAAAACTTTTTATTGTTGAAACAGAAAGCAGAGCTGGCTAATCCCAAGGCAGTGTGATTCAGCTGAGGACAAATGCCTGCTCCAGGCTATGAGATTGGCTGATTTCAAGAGCACATCTCCTTTTCTCCTTACCGGCTCCAACCTGGACTCGTTTAGATTGTGCTTGTTTGGATTACAAAACAGAGTACCACCATTGCTGGGGGTGTCCTAGGGTCCCTGCTCAAGTTTTCTCTGAAAAGAGGAACTGGAATGGTACATCACATAGGCAAGTCCTGCCCTGTATTTAGGCTTTGTCTGCTTGGTATGACGTTAAGGGAAATGGAAAGACTTGCCCATTCAAAATGATCTTCATCATGGCCTGCCCCATGCTCATGGTCCCCAGCATTTAGAGTAACTTGTAGATGTTGAGTAACATCTCTTATCTAAATATTAAAGATGAGTCAAACATTTTAGTGAGTGGATAGAGATGTTCTGTTATCTTGCTGAAAATGCCTCTGAAGGACTGAAACTCAGTCCTGATAAGCTTTGAAAAGGACAGGAAAACAAAGGGTGATCAAACATTGTGTGACACTGGCATAAGCTAAGGGCAGCAGTAAAACACTAGATAGAACTGCAAAGAGAAATAAAGAAAAATATGGGAAAAGGAATAAGAGGACTGTAAAGAAGGATACATACATAAAATATATGTGCCTTTGTTACATAGATGTTATATATAAATTACAATATAAATTATATATATGTTATATATACAAAAATTACATATATAATAATTACATGTATAATTTATATATACACATACATATATATTCATATATATGGAGAGAGACTCCCCGACATTCAGACAAGCCTTCCTAGAGGGAGTTATGGAGGATGAACATCCTATTCAAGACCACTAAGAACACTGATGCACACAGTTTTCTGGTGGAAAAATATCATGACATAGTAACTAATCATTCCAAAAGAAGAAAAATGTAGGCCAATCGGTTTATTCTAGTGATTGTAAAAGCAACAAGACCCAGACTATGTGGCATAACTTACACCTGAGAGGGCTGGAAATCCTGCATTTGAGTTGTCTTTCAAGCCCCATGAAGATACAGAGCTGAATAAAAAGGCTCTCTTTAGCCTACAGTTACAGTGGGATTAGACCTGCATCTTGCTTCTATTCATGGCTCTAAACTGACCCTGGGCCCACACCCCATCCAAAAGAAAGAGTTCCCTAAATAGATGTTTGTTGATTCCAGCAGCCAGAACCACTCACAAAGGTTTGTAGAATATTTATAAGAAGAAGCCTGCAGTGGCACAATGCAACATTTTTTGCATAATAATATGGTGTAAAAGAGCTGGAGAAATTAGCTAATGCAGATGTGGAAGTTTTCACGCACCCACAGACACACACATGCATATACACACATGCTTAACATATTGCAAAGAAAGTTTGCCTGTAATCCCAGCAGGCCAAGGCAGAAGGATTGCTTGAGCCCAGGAGTTCAAAACCAGCCTGGGTAATATAATGAGATCTTGTCTCTACAAAAAATAAAAACTTAGCTGGGCATGGTAGCATGCATCAGTAGTCCCAGCTACTTCAGAGGCTGAAGTGGGAGGATCACTTGAGCCAGGAGGTTGAGGCTGCACTGAGCTGTGATCATGCCACTGCACTCCAGCCTGGAAGACAGAGCAAGACCTTGTCTCAAAATTAAGAAAGTATATTTAGTATCTGCTGCTTGAAATCATGTCCAGTTGAAGATATTAGTAATTCTATTCATCTTTAATCACCTTTCTAGAAATATCTGCTTATAAGGTAATTTTTTCCTTTCAAGTTTACAACATATTGGTGACTGAAAAATCAAATTACAAATGGTGTTAATCCACTTGGACATACATTTCATAAATGTGGAGCAGGATACACTCATCCTTCTTGCATCAAAATGAAAAACAATTACAGAAAGAATGAGATGGAAGAATTCTCAGGCAAAGTTAGCTAACCTGCCTGCATGGGAAGTCATCCCCATCTTGGACCCAGCCCCAGAGACAGCCACATGTAGATCTCTGGTTTCTTCTTGCTGCAGTTAACCACCCCACAGTCTGTCCTTGGAGGTGAAGTTCACCGATATTGTTTGCTGGGGCCCCTCCTCACCTTCAATTCACATCTTGGCTTCATTTCACTGCTTTAGAATCCTTGACATGCTGCTCCCTGACTTTCCAGACCTCCCACAGCTGCCAAGATGTTTAGAATCTGAAGGAACTTTCTTTGCCTAACTTCCAACCACTTCAGCCGTATTCTTGGGCCTCTCTAATTGTGTTACTTCCTTTGTTTTGCCTTGACCTGAATTTGTTGTTCATTCCTTCTAGTAGCTACAATTTGTAACTCCCTGTTTCATCCCACCAAAAAATTCTCTCCTTAGGAACAAATGTCACCAGCATGATATTATTGCAAAATAATACCAGATATATTCATGTAAGCAAATTTTACAGGTTTTTAAAATAAATGAGAAGGTGGGGTGCTGGGAGCATAGAGGCAGAAGTCTCTACAGAGGCACAAGACCTGTGTGGTAGGGAGAAAGGGACGGATGAGCGTATCAGTCACAGTATCAGGCATCTTTGGCGTGGGTTCCTAGACTTCTCTCCATCTTACCATAATCACTTCTAATTCACTGCTCTTTTGGGAGAAATACCCATCCAATTTTTATCTGTAAATATTTGAGGAAACATATTTTGACTATGATAGACATTCTTCAAAGCACTGGCCTATAATAAGGAACATAATGGATGCAATTCCTTCCTTCACAGAGCCTTTTGGATATAATCCAAGGCTAAGGCCAATACTCAGGAAGCCTTAGAGGGCCTTCTCCAGGGATGCATGGCCAAGATGAACACAGACGTTGCCCTCCACGACATCTAGCTTGAAGGATTTTTCCTCACTTAGTTTGGAGAGACCAAGAGAACCTCCCAAACCCTCCCTCTGATCTGATCCAGACACCCAAATGTGTCCCTCATCTGGGCATCCACAACACATTCCAATCTGGAGTTGTTATCTTACCCACCCCACAGATGTTTTCCCAGTCCAGCACCAACTATTGTCAATTTCATCTCCACAGGGATCTGGAGTCTGTCTACTTCTCTTCACCTCCAGTGCGATCACATGTTCAAGCTGCCGTCAGCTCTTGTGTCTACTACAGCATCTCCACCCTTGTGCACCATCAGTGATTTCTCCTCATTGCAGTCAGAATTATTCAAAATTAAAATCCAATCATTCTACTCTTTCTGTCGCTGCTTTCTTAAAATCTTCAACGTGTTCCCTTTGCACTTTGGCTGAAGACTAAAATGTATGATGTGAACCCTATTGCCCCATACTCCTCATTAGCCTCATTTTATAGCGCTATTCTCTGCACTTGGCCCCCTCAGCACCTTTCCCACACTTCTCCCTGGAATGTTCCATCTTACCTGGTTTTCTAGTTTCTTTGTCCTGCAGATCTCAACCACATCCTCAGGGAAGCCCATGCAGTTTCAAATTCTGACCACCAGCTCGTTATCCAGGTAGGTTCCCATCTCGTACACTCTCACTGCGCCCTGTAATTTGCTTCAGGAGTCTCATCACAGTCT
>NW_022438465.1:0-11285 GCF_009761245.1 Sapajus apella
GTGTCAGGAAGGGGTCCAGTTTCTGCTTTCTGCACATGGCTAGCCAGCTTTCCCAACACCATTTATTGAACAGGGAATCCTTTCCCCATTGCTTGTTTTTGTCTGGTTTGTCAAAGATCAGATGGTTGTAGATATGTTGTGTTGCCTCCGAGACCTCTGTTCTGTTCCATTGGTCTATATCTCTGTTTTGGTACCAGTACCATGCTGTTTTGATTACTGTAGCCTTGTAGTATAGTTTGAAGTCTGGTAGTGTGATGCCCCCCGCTTTGTTCTTTTTGCTTAGAATTGACTTGGCTATGCGGGCTCTCTTTTGGTTCCATATGAAGTTTAAGGTGGTTTTTTCCAGTTCTGTGAAGAAGGTCATTGGTAGCTTGATGGGGATAGCATTGAATCTGTAAATTACTTTGGGCAGTATGGCCATTTTCACGATATTGATTCTTCCTAACCATGAACATGGAATGTTTCTCCATCTGTTTGTGTCCTCTCTTATTTCGTTGAGCAGTGGCTTGTAGTTCTCCTTGAAGAGGTCCTTTACATTCCTTGTTAGTTGTATTCCTAGGTATTTTATTCTCTTTGTGGCAATTGTGAATGGAAGTTTGTTCTTGATTTGGCTCTCTTTCAGTCTGTTATTGGTGTATAGGAATGCATGTGATTTTTGCACATTGATTTTGTATCCTGAGACTTTGCTGAACTTGCTTATCAGTTTCAGGAGGTTTGGGGCTGAGACGATGGGGTCTTCTAGATATACAATCATGTCGTCTGCAAATAGAGACAATTTGACTTCCTCCTTTCCTATTTGAATGCCCTTTATTTCTTTTTCTTGCCTGATTGCTCTGGCTAGAACTTCTAATACTATATTGAATAGCAGTGGTGAGAGCGGGCATCCTTGTCTGGTGCCACATTTCAAGGGGAATGCTTCCAGTTTTTGCCCATTCAGTATGATATTGGCTGTTGGTTTGTCATAAATAGCTTTTATTATTTTGAGATACGTTCCATTGATACCTAGCTTATTGAGTGTTTTTAGCATAAAGGGCTGTTGAATTTTGTCAAAGGCCTTCTCTGCATCAATTGAGATAATCATGTGGTTTTTGTCTTTGGTTCTGTTTATGTGGTGAATTACGTTTATAGACTTGCGTATGTTGAACCAGCCTTGCATCCCCGGGATGAAGCCTACTTGATCATGGTGGATAAGCTTTTTGATGTGCTGTTGCAATCGGCTTGTCAGTATTTTATTGAAGATTTTTGCATCTATGTTCATCATGGATATTGGCCTGTAGTTTTCTTTTCTTGTTGAGTCTCTGCCGGGTTTTGGAATCAGGATGATGTTGGTGTCATAAAATGATTTGGGAAGAATTCCCTCTTTTTGTGTTGTTTGGAATAGTTTCAGAAGAAATGGTACCAGCTCCTCTTTGTATGTCTGGTAGAATTCAGCTGTGAACCCATCTGGACCTGGGCTTTTTTTGGGTGGTAAGCTCTTAATTGCTGCCTCAACTTCAGACCTTGTTATGGGTCTGTTCAGGGTTTCGGCTTCTTCCTGGTTTAGGCTTGGCAGGAGGCAAGTGTCCAGGAATTTATCCATTTCTTCCAGGTTTATTAGTTTGTGTGCATAGAGTTGTTTGTAATAATCTCTGATGATGGTTTGAATTTCTGTGGAATCTGTGGTGATATCCCCTTTATCGTTTTTTATTGCATCAATTTGGTTATTCTCTCTTTTCTTTTTTATTAATCTGGCTAGTGGTCTGTCTATTTTGTTGATCTTTTCAAAAAACCAGCTCCTGGATTTATTGATTTTTTGAAGGGTTTTTTGTGTCTCTATCTCCTTCAGTTCTGCTCTGATCTTAGCTATTTCTTGTCTTCTGCTAGACTTTGAGTTTTTTTGATCTTGCTCCTCTAACTCTTTCAGTTTTGACGATAGGGTGTCAATTTTTGATCTCTCCTTGCTTCTCATGTGGGCACTTATTGCTATATATTTTCCTCTAGAGACTGCTTTAAATGTGTCCCAGAGATTCTGGTATGTTGTGTCTTCATTCTCGTTGGTTTCGAAGAACATCTTTATTTCTGCCTTCATTTCATTGTTTATCCAGTCAACATTCAAGAGCAAGTTGTTCAGTTTCCATGAAGCTGTGCGGTTCTGGGTTAGTTTTTGAATTCTGAGTTCTAACTTGATTGCACTGTGGTCTGAGAGACTGTTTGTTACGATTTCCGTTCTTTTGCATTTGCTGAGGAGTGATTTACTCCCAATTATGTGGTCAATTTTAGAGTAGGTGTGATGTGGTGCTGAGAAGAATGTATATTCTGTGACTTTGGGGTGGAAAGTTCTGTAAATGTCTATTAGGTTTGCTTGGTCCAGGTCTGAGTTCAAGTCCTGGATATCCTTGTTAATTTTCTGTCTGGTTGATCTGTCTAATGTTGACAATGGGGTGTTAAAGTCTCCCACTATTATTGTGTGGGAGTCTATGTCTCTTTGTAAGTCATTAAGAACTTGCTTTATGTATCTGGGTGCTCCTGTATTGGGTGCATATATATTTAGGATCATTAGCTCTTCTTGTTGCATTGATTCTTTTACCATTATGTAATGTCCCTCTTTGTCTCTTATGATCTTTGTTGCTTTAAAGTCTAATTTATCAGAGATGAGAATTGCAACTCCTGCTTTTTTTTGCTCTCCATTTGCTTGGTAAATCTTCCTCCATCCCTTTATTTTGAGCCTTTGTGTATCCTTGCATGTGAGATGGGTTTCCTGGATACAGCACACCGATGGGTTTTGGCTTTTTATCCAATTTGCCAGTCTGTGTCTTTTGATTGGGGCATTTAGTCCATTTACATTTAGGGTTAATATTGTTATGTGTGAATTTGATACTGCCATTTTGGTGCTAGCTGGCTGTTTTGCCCTTTAGTTGAGCTGGTACTTGTTGTTCCTTTATATGTGTAGAGCCTCTTTCAGGAGCTCTTGTAGAGCTGGCCTGGTGGTGACGAAATCTCTGAGTACTTGCATGTTCCCAAAGGATTTTATTTTTCCTTCACTTATGAAGCTTAGTTTGGCTGGATAGGAGATTCTGGGTTGAAAGTTCTTTTCTTTAAGGATGTTGAATATTGGCCCCCACTCTCTTCTGGCTTGTAGGGTTTCTGCTGAGAGATCTGCTGTGAGTCTGATGGGCTTCCCTTTGTGGGTAACCCGACCTTTCTCTCTGGCTGCCCTTAGTATTTTCTCCTTCATTTCGACCCTGGTGAATCTGACGATTATGTGCCTTGGGGTTGCTCTTCTTGACGAATATCTTTGTGGTGTTCTCTGTATTTCCTGGACTTGAATGTTTGCCTGCCTTGCTAGGTTGGGGAAGTTTTCCTGGATAATATCCTGAAGAGTATTTTCCAGCTTGGATTCATTCTCTTCGTCGCATTCGGGTACGCCTATCAGACGTAGATTAGGTCTTTTCACATAGTCCCACATTTCTTGGAGACTTTGTTCATTCCTTTTTACCCTTTTTTCTCCAGTCTTGCCTTCCCGTTTTATTTCATTGAGTTGATCTTCGACCTCTGATATCCTTTCTTCTGCTTGGTCCATTCGGCTGTTGATACTTGTGCATGCTTCACGAAGTTCTTGTGTTGCGTTTTTCAGCTCCATCAATTCACTTATATTCCTTTCTATTTTGTCCATTCTTGTTAGCATTTCGTCAAATCTTTTTTCAAGGTTCTTAGTTTCTTTGCATTTGGTTAGAACATGTTCTTTAAGTTCACAGTAGTTTCTTACTACCCACCTTCTGAAGTCTGATTCTGTCATTTCATCACACTCGTTCTCCATCCAACCTTGTTCTCTTGCTGGTGAGGAGTTGTGATCCCTTTTAGGAGGAGAGGTGTTCTGGTTTCGGGTGTTTTCATCCTTTTTGCGCTGGTTTCTTCCCATCTTTAAGGATTTATCCACCTGTCGACTTTGTAGTTGCTGGCTTTCAGATTGGGTCTCAAATCTTTCAGATTGACGTTCTGTTTGTTGATGATGAGGTTATTTCTGTTTCTTGGTTTTCCTTCTGACAGTCTGGCCCCTCTGCTGTAGGTCTGCTGAGGTTCACTCCAGGCCCTGCTTGCCTGGGGTTCACCTGCAGCAGCTGCTGAACAGCAAGGGTTGTTACCAGTTTTCTTCTTCTGCTATCTTTGTCCCAGAAGGATACCCGCCTAGTGTCAATCTGATCTCTCTTTTATGAGGTGTCTTTTTGGATATATAGGGGTCAGGGAGCTGCTTGAGGAGACGGTCTCTTCTTTATAGGCGCTCAAATGGTGAGCTGCGAGCTCTGTTGTTGTTCATTCAGAGCTGCTGGGCAGGTACTTTTAGGTCTGCTGCAGCAGAACTCATAAACTGCTTTTTGTTCCCAGGTGCTCTGTCCCAGGGATTTAGGGCTTTATTTATGAGTTTCCGTTATGCTGCCGCCTTCTTTTTTTTTTTTTTCCTTCAGACCTGCCCAGCCCAGCAAGGAGGCAGCCTAGTCACTGTCGGCCTATAGCAGCTTTGCTGAGCTGCTGTGGGCTCCACCCTGCTGCCGAGTGAACTTCCCTGCAGTTCTGTTTATGGGTGTAGTTAGAACGGCTTTGGCGATGGTGGCCTGCCTCTGTTGGGGCGGAGTCTCTGCTGTGGCGGGTTGCCTTGGCAACGGCGGGCTGCCTCAGCAATGGCGGGTTGCCTTGGCAACGGCGGGCTGCCTCCGTAATGGCGGACACCCCTCCCCCACAGAGCTGGACCGTCCCGGGTTCAGCTGCGCTTGCTGTGAAACTCTCAATCCAGAGTTTCTGGCTGCTGTTCTTTTGCGGGGGTGGGGCCAGCGGAACCTGATGGCCTGGCTCCCTGCCTCAGAGCCTTTTTTAAGTTGGTGTTCCAGTCGCCTGTTGAAGAGGCGCCGGGGTCTGTTTGTTTTCCCCTGCGGCCACTCACTGCGCTGGCTTAAACAGCGACACTGAGGTTTGTGGTGCTTTTTTTTGTTTTTTTTTTGCCCTGGAATCTACTGTCCTGGTTCTCTGCTCAGTCCTCTTTTTGAACCAGCGTATGGGCGACTTTCCGTGGCTCCAATCGCCAGCCTAAAGGGCCCCTGGACCAGTGTATTTTGTACGGAGAACCGCGGCTCCGGGGCGCCGACAAAGCAGCCGCGCGGGGCAAAGCAGCGGCGCTGGCCGGCACAGCTGCGCTGGCCGAAACAGCCGCGCTGGCAACAGTAGAGCACCTCTGCCCGGGAATTTCCTAGTCTGTGGGCAATAAAAACGCGGCGTCCACTCACCCTCTACGCTTTCACTGGGAGCTGCAATCCTGAGCTGTTCCTAAACGGCCATCTTGGATCGAGATCCTTACCTAAACATTTTTAAAAATTGGAAACTGCAACCAAAATAAGCTGATAAAATCCCTATTAACACTTACAAAGAGTCTTCATAAGACTCTTTCCATGATTTCTATTAAACTAGAGAGCCTCACCTGGCTACTCTAGGTTCCTTATATACAAAGCAGAAATAAGAGGATTCCCCTGACTGGTCCCCATGTTGTTAAGTGGTCTCCCCACCCCCACCTGATCCCCAGCTTCTTAAGGAAGCAGACCTCCATCCTCCTAACTTGAGAGGATGTGAGTCATTCCACAGATGTCTGTCTTCTAGCACCACCCCTCATATTTCCTGTGCATACCAGGTCTTCAGCTGCGTTCTAGGAACACCATGTACTACTAAGTTGCAAATCTATGCCAAGCATATAAGACAAACCTTGTAGTCTTTTTAAATCTAAGATTATTCACACGTTAATAAAAATGAATGCACTTGTCCACTTTTTTACTGGAAAATTATTAGGTCATTTATTGCAAGTTTATCATATTCTAATCAAAGAACATCAATCAAGTTATATACCTGAGTAATTCTACCAAGATTGTATTTCTGAATTCTAGATTACATGTTCTTTATAAAAAGACTGGAACTTTTAATAATAAATGTCTAACTTAAATACACACATGCACACTATATTTCCTTGTAGTGATGAAAGTATATTCTACCTTAATTCAAACTTTCTATTTTGCAAAACTGGAAACCCTACATTTATTAACTTTTTCTTTTTAGTTCAATATTTATTTGGTTTAAAATACTTTTTAAACTCTTTTTGCAAATTTCCAAATGTACTAAAAGTAGAGAGTACAATGACCCCATGTGTACCCATGACCCAGTTTCATCAACTTTTTGCCATACTTAAAAAACAATAATCTCATTGTTTGCTAAAACATTTTAATCAAATCGATTCATCCTTTCATTTTATCCCTAAATATTTCATTATTTTAAAAATGTTTTAAGTAACTACAGTGCATTATCACATATAACAGAATTAACAATTCCTTAATATCCTCTAATACTCAGTCCATATGCAAATTTACCTACTTACTAAAATAATTCTTTGTGTTTTTAGTTAATTTGATCCAGATCTAAAATAGACCGACTTACTGTATTTGGTTGCTGTTTTAATCTTATATCACTCAATTAAAAACAGGTGTTTCCCCCCCACTTCTTCTTGCCTTTGTCTTGGGAAAGAAGCTTGGTCAGTTGTCCTGTAGTATTCATGAGGCTGTTTCATTCATTCCTCCACATTTCTTGTAGACTAGAAGTTAGGTCAAAGCCTTGTTTACATTCAAGTTTGTTTATTTATTTATTTAGCAGGAATACATAGATGGCATTGTTTCCTATTTAATTGAGAAAGCACATAATGTTTGATTGTTGTGCTTTTAGGGATACTAAGGTTAATGGGTGGGTTCACATGGTGACAACCTTATCTTTTTATTGTAGAGTTTCCTGCAGTCTTCTCTGTGGGTTGCTAAAACCACTGATGATTGTTGCCTGAACCAATTATTTTAATAGGAGTTGCAAAATGATCGTTTTCTATATTTTCTTTCTCTTTTTTTTTGGCAAACTTACTTTCTAATCTTGTCATTACCTCTGCATTTATTAACAGATGTTAACAGAACTTGTATGCCAGAGCTGTTTGGTTAACTTGAAATATGCTCATGTCAGAAAAACAGAATAAATAAAGAGAAAAATAAGCACCAATGTTCAGAGTAGTGAATTCGTGTCCTAGCAACCTCCATTGGTATACAGTGAATTTTGTTTCTCTCTTCTTTTTTTATTTTCCTTAAAAACTTCTAGTAGTAAGGAGGATCTCTCTTTTCTAAGTATCATTATGAACTCATGACTTTTTATATATTTAGTAATTTTTAATAAATTAGAGTCATTATTCCTTCTATATCACTATGTCTCTGGCCATTGGGAGCCCCTTCAGGCTGGCTTCTGTTTCCTTTTGATATAAGCCCACTGGCCTTTGGTAGCTTTATTACTTTTTGGCTGAAGAAAATATTCCAGGTTGATCTTAATCCATTTCTTGGCCCAGACATGGAATCATCTATTTTTCTAAGATGACTTTGTTATTTTTAGTGGTGAATGACATTTTAGAATGATATTTAGAAATACATGTTAGGTACTGTGTATTACTGGGTTGTCATTTCTTTCAGGCTTTTTCAGTGGACATTGCTAGAAACTATGTATTTTTGAAAAGAAAAGATCATGAGTTTACATTTACATTTCTAAATGAAAATTTAAGATTTTAAGCTTTTCTTTTGTAAGGTTGGATGTTTTATTATAAAATGTTCTTGACCTCCTGGCCAGGGGTGAAGGCAATAGGATTGCTTGAGGTCAGGATTTTGAGACCAGATTGAGCAACATAGTGAAACCCCATATCCTTTTTTTTTTTTTTTTTTTTTTTTGAGACATGGTCTTGCTCTGTTGCCCAGGCTAGAGTGCAGTGGCATGATCATGGCTTGCTGTAACCTCAAACTCCTGGGCTCAAGTGATCTTCCCATCTCAGTCTCTCAAGTAGCTGGGACTACAGGCCTGCAACCCTGCACCAGGCTAATTTTTTAATATTTTGTAGAGATGGGGACTTGCTTTGTTGCCTAGACTGGTCTTGAACTCTGGGGCTTAAGTGATCCTCTTGCCTTGGCCTCCCAAAGTGCTAGGATTACAGGCATGAACCACTGTGCCCAGCCATGAGATTCCATCTCTCAAAAAAATTTTAAGTTGGGCACGGTGGCTCACACATGTAATCCCAGCACTTTGGGAGGCTGAGGTGGGAGGATCACCTGAGGTCAGGAGTTCAAGATCAGCCTGGCTAACATGGGGAAACCCCATCTCAACTAAAAATACACACACACAAAAAAAGTAGCCAGGCACAGTGATGCATGCCTGTAGTCCCAGCTACTCGGGAGGCTGAGGCAGGAGAATTGCCTGAACCCGGGAGGCGGAGATTGCAGTGAGCCAAGATTGTGCCACTGCACTCCAGCCTGGTCGACAGGATAAGACTGTCTCAAAAAAAATTTAATAAATTTTTAATCAAGTATGCAGGAGGATGTGCATAAGCTATATGCAAATACTATACCGTTTTATTAATATATAAGGGATTTGAGCATCCAATGGAACCAATCCTACACAGATACCAAGGGACCGCTATATCCCGCGTTTTCTGTATTTGTTGCCTGTATTAAATCACAAGCCTCCAAGGAAAAAGAAAATATCACAAGCCTTCAGTTATCTTGGTCCCCAATGTAGTATAATCTTTTCTTTCTCATTCTTGTGCCTTGTCGTGTAGCACATGTTTACATTCAATTTAGAATTTCATATTCATTCATTCTAGTATTTCATTACTTAGTACTTCGTTATTCTATGTTGTTTTGTATTTATTTAACAGGTTTATGTCTTCATTCAATAAATTTGTAATTTCCTGGAGATTAAGACTTTTCCATCACTGTAGGAGGTTTGTAATGTTTTCAAATTAATATATGAGAAAGGAGGCACAAATATTATATTAAAAGGATTTAACAAATAAAAACTTTGTGTTTCTAGAATGTAGCTTTAAGACACATTCAAGGAAAATACTTTCAGATAATCATTACTTTTGATGCTTGGCCTCAATTCCTATTTGGCTTAGCTTCATCATTGGTGGCCTAGAACTTGGCTGATAAGTAGGAGAGCTGGAAGCAAGGCTGGCTGCCTGGCAAAACCTACTTATGTTGACTTGGATTGCTTTTGATCTTATTTGCTATTTTATCAACTATTTTTATACTCCTAAATGAGTAGAATTTCTGTGGTTTTTATAGAAGAATGAGAACCAGAAAAGCCAGACTATTTACAACACTTTAAAAATGTGACAGTAGTCCTATAATAGTACTGAAGCTACTTGTTATGAGACTGTGTTAATTTGTTTTATGATTAGCGTAGGAAGAAGCAGCTGAGGTGATATGTCCCATCTGTCTGCTTTCCTCTTCCTTCTCTTTCACCCTCGAGGAAGATGCTGGAGATTCTTCAGGGAAGAATAAAAAGATTAAATTTAGAATATATTTGTATTTGTGTTAAGAAAATGCTTCTTGGGTTTGCTTATAGGTCCAGTTATTGCTTTGGAGTTTAATGGAGATGATGCTGTAGAAGGATGTCAACTTATTGTAAACGAGACATTCAATGGGACCAAGGTAGAAGATTTTATTGACTGTATTTCAATCTAACCTTTCACTTCATCTCCTTTTCCTTACAGTCAAGTGCTACTTTTGTTCCTAATGTTGCTTGGAATTTTTGTTTTGTGTGTGTGTTTTTTTAAAAGTCAGATCATGATTTCTAGTACCTTTGATAAATAATTGGGAACTAATTATTTTTTTCTTGCCAAACTAAAACTTTGTTTAAAATAGTTACAAAACAGGGCTGGGCATGGTGGCTCATGCCTGTAATCCCAGCACTTTGGGAGGCTGAGGTGGGTGGATTACCAGAGGTCAGGAGTTCAAGACCAGCCTGACCAACATGGAGAAACCCTGTCTCTACTAAAAATACAAAATTAGCCGGGCATGGTGGTTCATGCCTGTAATCCCAGCTACTCAGGAGGCTGAAGCAGGAGAATTCCTCGAACCCAGGAGGCAGAGGTTGCTATGAGCTGAGATCACGCCATTGCACTCCAGCCTGGGCAACAAGAGTGAAACTCTGTCTCAAAAAATAAATAAATAAAATAGTTACAAATAAGAATTTATTTATTAAAAACCTTCTATAGCATATAAGTTTCTAAAGTAAAAAGTCTCATCAAATGTCTTTTCAAGTCTTTGCATTTTTAAAAATACTGATTTGTTGAAAATATTTTATTTCTAATATTATAGTCTTTAAATGGATGATCCTGTTGCCCAGGGTTCATTTTTACTTGCTTCAGTAATGCTTCACCAAATATTGAACTTCAGGTATATATAGAAATTATCACATGTGAGCGTTTTCTAAATATATTGATGAAGTTGCTGTATCTAAGAATTTCAGATGTAAATAACTTTAAAACCAAATGTAGAGGATTACATTAGCAAATCTATAATTGACTACTTTTTGATAAATATCTGGGAGGACATTTTGGTTTTGTCATCTGATTTGGCTTATGATTCCTTGAATTTACAAAAATTAAAGTACTTTTTCTTTGATCACATTTTATCACAGTAGTACTAAGGGAGAGAGGAAATAGAAGATTGAATAGAAAAGGCAACAGAGATAAAATGGTTATAATTTGGACTTTTAGAGCTGAGTGATTTAGAGATTATCTAATCCAGCTGTCTCATTTTACAGGTGTAGTTACTGAGCCCACAGAAGTTTATCAAATTGTCAGTATCATATGCTAGTTTATGGTTAAGCTAGAATAGAACCCAGGCTGCTCTAATTCCTTGCTGACATTTGTAAAAGCTACTTTAGAAGGGTTCCATTGAGTATTGCTTCATTAATGTTTAGCAAAGGCCAGGCGAGGTGGCTCATGCCTGTAACCGCAGCACTTTGGGAGGCCAAGGCGAGCGGATCACCTGAGGTTGGGAGTTCAAAACCAGCCTGGCTAATGTGGTGAAACCCTGTCTCTACTAAAAATACAAAAAGTAGCCAGACATGGTGGTAGGCGCCTGTAATCCCAGCTACTCAGGAGGCTGAGGCAGGAAGAATCGCTTGATCCCAGGAGGTAGAGGTTGCAGTGAGCCGAGATTGCGCCATTGCACTGCAGCCTGGGCAACAGAGCGAGACTCTGTCTCAAAAAAAAAAAAAAAAGTTAAGCAACTAGTTTATTTAAAAATAGTAGGCTGGGTATGGTGGCTCACACCTGTAATCCCAGCACTTTTGGAGGCTGAAGCAGGAAGATTGCTTGAGCTCAGGAGTTTAAGTTAAAGACCAGCCTGTGCAACATAGTGATTTTTTTTTTTTCCTCAAAAAGGAAAAAAAAAAAATAACTATGTTGAAAA
>NW_022438465.1:11385-14471 GCF_009761245.1 Sapajus apella
AAAAGTAAAAAAAAAAAAAAAAAAAAAAAAAATAGCTAGGCATGGTGGCACGCACCTGTAGTCCTAGTTACTTGGTAGGCTGAGGTAGGAGGATCACTTGAGTCCAGAAGTCTAGGCTGAAGTGAGCCATGATTGCACCACTGCACTCCAGCCTGGGCAACAGAGCAAGACTCTGTCTCAAAAATAAATAAATAAAATAAAATAAATAGTAATATATTAGCAGCTTTGAAAAGGATAATCTCAAATTTTGCTGCTCAGACTACTGAGATTATTATTAGAAAATAGAAGAAACTAAGAGGTTTTTTTTTTTTTTTTTTTTTTGAGATGGAGTTTCGCTCTTGTTGCCCAGGCTGGAGTGCAATGGCGCAATCTCGGCTCACCGCAACCTCCGTCTTCTGGTTCAAGCTATTTTTAGTAGAGACAGGGTTTCTCCATGTTTGTCAGGCTGGTCTCAGACTCCACCTCAGGTGATCCTCCTGCCTCAGCCTCCCAAAGTGCTGGCATTATAGGCTTGAGCCACTGCACCCGGCGAAACTAAGAGTTAAGTGACTCTTATTCAGCAGCTTTCATAATATTAAGTGTTGTAAAAGTCCAGATATAATAAAATACAACTCACGTATTATGAAAGCAGAGACCTTAATTATATAAGTGCTTCCAAAAGAGCTTAATTTACATTATAGCTATTCAAACTGTATTACATGAATTCTAAAGAAAATCTACAGATTAAATATTGTCATTATAAATGATGTGCTTGAACTTCTTCTGAATAATTAGCTTGGGACTTTGTTCTGTGGAGAACATGGGGTTTGGCATTCTGAAGTCCTTGGTACTTACTTTTTATTTCTATTTTCTATTTAAAATAGATGTTTGTATCAGAAAGCAAAGAGACAGCATCTGGAGATGTGGACAGCTTCTACAACTTCGCTGATATACAGATGGGAATATGAAGTGCAATGTGGAACCAGGACTTGGTATTAAGCCTTTCCCAACTTGTGAATATAGAATTTGATAATATACTTTTGTGTATTAGCAATGGTTTTTGCTAATGCTAAAACTGTTGAAGTTTATTTTTGAATCAATTGTTGAATATTACATCATTTACTTGAGGTTCAAAAATAATTCATTTTAAATTAAGTAGTTTTAATCAGCTTAAAAGCTATTTAACCCACTTTAATAAGCGTGCAATTTTGTTTCTCTGCATATGATATTCTTATTAGAAAATAGAAGTTGCTAACAGTTTATTATTTTAATCCTACTTAAATGTTCTTTCAAATCTCTAATAATTTAAACTTTCCTCAGTGCTCCATGATATTTTTTTTGAGACTACATTTCATTGCTTATTTTACATTTTTCAATTTAGAGGGATTTGTTACTAGTTGATCAATTATAATGAACCTATGCACATTTTTTATGTACACATATGACAGTTATATAAATGCTTCCTCGCTGCATTATATGGCAAATGAGATTTTGTACATGGAGTTGACATAATACTTTGTAAATTGAATTTTTTAAAGAAATAGGCATTTGATAACCAGCTTGGCAAGCAACTCTACTAACAGATGTTGGTATAGCTATTTAAAGACTACTTCGTAAGCAGTATGATTATTTGAATAAATTCCACATTGTTTAGTTTTTTTAATACAACTGCTATATGACTCTTCTGCTTCCTCGTAAGAAAAGGTGTATGCAGTACTAAAATTATAGAAGCCCAATCACCAGCAGTTTTCAAAAAGGTGATAACTTATTAGCTCTTGTGGGCTATCAAGAGAACTAGAACAAAACCTTGTGACTTTTAGGTAAGAAATAGGCATGATGATAAGCTATGCAGATTATTAAAAAGCTTGATACAGGCTAGGCATGGTGGCTCACACCTGTAATCCTAGCACTGTGGGAGGTTTAGGTGGGTAGATTGCGTGAGCTCAGGAGTTAGAGAGCAGCCTGGGCAACATGGTGAAACCCCGTCTCTACTAAAATACAAAAAAAAAAAAAAAAAATTAGCTGGATGTGGTGACATACACCTGTAATCCCAGTTACTTGGGAGGCTGAGGCAAGAGAATTGCTTAAACCCGAGAGGCCAGGAAGCAGAGGTTGCAGTGAGCTGAGATCGTGCCATTGCACTCCAGCCTAGGTGACATAGCGAGACTCCATCTCAAAAAAAAAAAAAAAAAAGAAAAAAACCCAAAAGCTTGATACATTTGATTTTTCATTAGATATGCCATTCATATAAAGTAATGTTCAAGTATAAACTTATTCTGGTTACTTTAAAGCATTATTTCCCAAATCTACCTGATCATAATAATTTACCAGGAAGCAGAGGAGAGCTGCTTGTTTAAAAATTCACATTCTTGGACCCAATCCTCAGCAGCACGGATTCAGTCTTCAGGGGAAACTCTGTTTTAAGTGGTATGTTGTAATCTAAAGTAATTGGTTCAAGAGGTGTTGATAAGTTGATCTTATAAGAAGGCACTGAATCTGCCATCCATATCACATATAGCAGCTATTAGGAAATCAGCTTTCATAGGCCTATTTTTTTAATCGCATTTTAGGTTTTGGGGTACATGTGAAGAACATGCAAGATTGTTGCATAGGTACACACATGGCAGTGTGATTTGCTGCCTTCCTCCCCATCACCTATATCTGGTATTTCTCCTCATGCTATCTCTCCCCAACTCCCTACCCCCCGCTGTCCCTCCCCTATTTCCCCGCAACTGACCCCAGTGTGTGATGCTCCCCTCCCTGTATCCGTGTGTTCTCACTGTTCAACACCCACCTATGAGTGAGAACATGCGGTGTTTGATTTTCTGTTCTTGTGTCAGTTTGCCGAGAATGATGGTTTCCAGGTTCATCCATGTCCCTGCAAAGGGCACAAACTCATCGTTTTTTATGGCTGCATAGTATTCCGTGGTGTATATGTGCCACATTTTCCCTAATCAATCTATCATCGATGGGCATTTGGGTTAGTTCCATGTCTTTGCTATTGTAAACAGTGCTGCAATGAACACTCATGTGCACGTGTCCTTATAGTAGAACAATTTATAATCCTTTGGATATATACCCAGTAATGGGATTGCTGGGTCAAATGG
>NW_022438466.1:0-14455 GCF_009761245.1 Sapajus apella
CCTATGAGGAGGAGGTTGCAGTGGGCAGAGATTGTACCACTGCACTCCAGCCTAGGTGAGACAGCCAGACTCCATTTCCCCTAATGCTCCCCAGCCCCCAAAACACACACACAAAAAGCAGCAGCAGGTAGGCATAGTGACACTGCTTTATAATCCCAGCTACCTGGAAGGCTGAGGCCAGGAGATTGCTTGAGCCCAGGAGTTTGAGACTAACTCAGCAAGTGGCAAGACCCTCTGTCAAATAAAAGAAAAAGGAAAAGCTCTCAAACCAAATCCTAACTTTGTACCTTAAATTACTAGCAAAAGGAGAAGAGCCTAAACCCAAAGCTAGGTGAAGGAAGGAAATAATAAAGGTTAGAACAGAAATAAATGAAATAGAAGATGGAAAAACTAACCTATAACTACCAAGGAGATTGAATCAGTGACCAAAAACTTGACAAGAAATAAAAGTACAAGAACAGATGGCTTTATGGGTGACTTGCACCAAACATTTACAGAACCAATACCAATCCTGCTCATCTTCCAAATTCCTGAGGAAAGAATACCTCCAAACTCATTCTGTGAGGTCAGCATTACTGATACAAAGGCAGACAAAGCAGCAGAAAACACACCACTATCCCTGATCAATACAGATGCTAAAGTGCTCAAGAAAACACTAATAAAGAGAATTCAACAGTGTCATAGATCAATTATACAACATGATCAAGTGAGAGTTCTTCCTGGAATGCAAAGGTGGTTACCATAAAAACGTTAATGTAAGATACCACATTAACAGAATGAAGGAAAGAAAACACATGACAATATGTTTCAATTAGTACAGAAAAAGCATTTAATGAAGTTTAATATCCTTTCATGATTAAAAGCATACTGACTAGAAATCGAAACAAACTCAACATAATAAAGGTCATATGAACAACCTCCAGCTAATATCATTCTCAATGATGAGAGACAAAGTTTTCCAAGATGAGGAATAAAACAATGATGCCTGCTTTCATAATACTGGAAATCTTAGCCAGAGCTATTAAGAAAGAAAGGAAAAAGAAAAGGCATCCAAATTGGAAAGGAAGAAGTAAAATTTTTTCTGGTATCAAATGACATGATCTTCTTTGTAGAAAATCCTGAAGACTGCCCAAAATAAACTGTTAGAACTAATAATTTGTCCAAGTTTCAGGATTATGAAATCAACATACAGAAGTCAGTTGCATTTCTACACACTAACAGCCAACAATCCAAGGAGGAAATTAAGAAAACAGTTCTTGCTGGGTTGGTTGTGGATGCCTATAGTCCCAGCTACTTGGGAAGCTGAGGCGGGAGAATCACTTGAGCCTGGGAGGTCAACGCTGTCAGTTTTTATAATGATTATGCCTGTGAATAGCCACTGTACTCCAGCCTGCGCAATACAGTAAAACACCATCTTAAAAAAAAAATTCAGTTTACAATAGCATCAAAAAGAATAAAATAGGAATAAACTTAACCAGGAGGCAAAGACTTTGGCAGAATTTAAAGTTCCAGAGACTGGTTGTGTAACAAATGTAAAGTCATCTCATATTTATAGATTATAAGGCTTAGTTTCATTAAGATGTCAATATGACTCAAAGTGATCTACAGGTTTAGTGTAATTGATCTCAAAATCTCAGTGACATTTTTTCTTCAATTATAGAAAAATCCATCCTTATAAATTGCATAAAGTTTATATGCAATTTCAAGGGATCCCAAATGGCCAAAGCAATCTTGAAAAAGAATAACAAAGTTGGAAGGCTTTTACTTCCAAATTTCAAAATGTATTATTAAATGCTACAGTGGCCAAAAGTGTGGTATGGCAGTAAAGACATGCAGAGAGACCAGTAGAATGGAATACTGAGTGCAGAAGGAAAGCCTTACACATACGGTCAAATGAGTTCAATAAGGATGCCAAGACTTGTCAATTAGGGAAGGGACAGTCTTTCAACAAATGGTGTGGGAAAACTAGATATCCACAGGCAAACGAATGAAGTTAAACACTTACCTTATATCATGTTAAGAAAAAAAAAAGAAAGAAAAGAAAACCCCAATAATGAATTAAAGACCCAAGTGTAAGATCTAAAACTATACAACTCTTGTTTTTTTGAGATGGAGTCTCACTCTGTCATCCAGGTTGGAGTGCAGTGGCGTGATCTCGGCTCACTGCAACCTCTGGCTTCCAGGTTCAAACGATTTTCTTGCTTCAGCCTCTCGAGTAGCTGGGACTACAGGCACATCCCACCACACCTGGCTAATTTTTGTATTTTTAGTAGAGATGGGACATGTTGGTCAGGTTGGTCTTGAACTCCTGACCTCATGAGTCACTTGCTTCGGCCTCCCAACGTGCTGGGATTATAGGCATGAGCCACCGTTCCCAGCTGCCAACTCTTAAAACATAGAAGGAGAGCTTCCTTTGGCAATGATTTCTTGGATATGACACGAAGGGCACATACAACAAAAGGAAATGTAGACAAATTGCATTGCATCAAAGGATATTATTAACAGAGCGAAAAGGCAACCTACAGAATGACAGGACAGATGTGAAAGAGTTCCCATCTAGAATAGATAAAGCACTCTCACAATGCAACAACAAAAACCCAACTGATGCAGTTCAAAAATGTGCAAAGGATGTGAACAGACAGTCCTCCAAATAAGAGATGCAAATGGCCAATGAGCACATAAAAAGATGCTTGCCATTACTAATTATTAGGGAAACAAACCTAAACCACGTGGAGAGGCTGGGCATGATGGCTCACACTTGTAATTCTAGCATTCTGAAAGGCCAAGGTGGGTAGATAACTTGAGGTCAGGAGTTTTGAGACCAGCCTGGCCAACATGGTAACACCACATCTCTAATAAAAATTGAAAAATTAGCTGGGTGTGGTGGCATGTGCCTGAAGTCCCAGATGCTTGGGAGGCTGAGGCAAGAAGATTGCTTGACCCGGGAGGCAGAGGTTGCAGTCAGCCAAGATTGCACCACTGCACTCTAGCCTGTGTGTCAGAGAAAGACTCCATCTCGAAAAAAAAAAAAAAAAAAAAAAGAAGAAAACCTACATTGAGAGGCTACTTCAGACACATTAGAATGGCTGTAATCAACACAGAAAATAACAAGTGTTAGCAAGGATGCTGAGTGGTTGGAACCTTTGTGTACTCATACTGGAGTTTAAAATGGAGCTGCACCTATGAAAAACAGTATGGCAATTCATCAAAAATTTAAAAATAGGCCAGGCATGGTGGCTCACACTTGTAATCCCAGCATTTTGTAAGGCCGGGCCAGGTGAATTGCTTAAGGCCAGGAGTTCGAGACCAGCCTGGCCAACATGGTGAAAGCCTGACTCTACTAAAAACATGAAAATTAGCCAGAGGCGGTGGTGCAGGCCTGTAATCCCAGCTACTCGGGAGACTGAGGGATAAGAATCACTTGAACCCAGGAGACAGAGGTTGCAATGAGCCAAGATTGCACCACTGCATTCCAGCCTGGGTGACAGAGCGAGACACTGTCTCAAAACAAAGAATTACCATATAATTCAGCATTTCCACTTCTGGGTATGTACCCCCTATAATTCAAAGGGCCTCACACATTTATACACTAATGTTCATAGCAGCGTTGTTGAGAGCAAATTCTAACGTGTGTGAAAAATCTTATTGTTTGCTGAGAAATCCTATTGAGAGCAGCGGCAAGGGAAACCTAGTTGGCCCCTCAAAGTGGAAAACTGTCCCCAAAGCAGAAAACTGCTCAAAGCATTATAAAA
This sequence comes from Sapajus apella, assembly GCF_009761245.1. NCBI lineage: Eukaryota > Metazoa > Chordata > Mammalia > Primates > Cebidae > Sapajus > Sapajus apella. The sequence continues at coordinate 3,753 of NW_022438466.1, forward strand.
CCGTAACCAATATAAGTATGTCTCACACCAGATGAATTAGTTCTTTGAACACAGGATATGTGGCTGTTTCCTTTGTTCCCCTGTAAAGAGCGCTTTCTAGTTTGTATTGAACCTATAGTAAACCACGCAAGCTGCCTGGTTAGTTTACCTTTAACCAATGAAAGAACACATAGCATCCACTTGTAAAATTTGTCACTGGAAAGTCAAGAATAAAAACATAGGTCAGAGTCCGCTCTGGACTCTCGGTTGGAAATGCTGTGAGACACCTGGTGCTCCACTCTGAACACACTTTTTCCTCTCTATCTCTGTGTCTGTTTCTTAATTCCTTCAGCGCTGACTGGGTTGCGGTCTCCATGGCTGAGCTGGTCTTGGCACAGCGTTATTCATAGCAGCCGAAAGATGGCAGCAATGCAAGTGCCCACTGACAGACAAACAAACAAATGTGGTCTCTCCATATAGTCAAACATTATTCAGCCTTAAAAAGGAAATTCTGACGCATGCCAGCACCTGGACGAACCTTGAGGACATTACACAAAGTGAAATACGCCAGTCACAAAAAGAAAAATGCCATATGATTCCACTTATGTGAAGGACCTAGAGTAATCAGATTCACAGAGACAGAAAGTAGACTGGTGGTGGCCAGGAGCTGGGAGAGCCAGTAATGGCTTAATGAATGGGGACAGAGTTTCAGTTTGGCAGGATTTAGTGAGTTCCAGAGTTTGGCTGCACAAAAATATGAATGTACTTACTCTGAAGTGTGTACTTTAAAATGGTTATGGTAAATTATTTGTTCTTTACCATATTTAAATGTTTTTACATTAGAAATGTGTATTTACTGAGCACCTCTGTGCTGGGCATGATGATAAGATTACGAACACCGTAGTTATAAAGAACACTCTTAGGGTGGTAAAATTCTAAGTGTAAAACTAGCATAGACAGACAATAATAGACACAGACCCACAGGGCTCAGATAGTAGGCTTCTTAGATATTATAGATTTCAAACTAGAAATTATTAAAATTACTCAGTACTAAATTTGTAGTTTAGTAATTAATTTAGCCAATCAGCTAATTTACTAATTACTGAAAATTACATACTGAAAAAGAACCAGAATATAGTAGAAAGAGACGACAGAAAAGGCCACCTAAAACCCATCTTTCAGACAGTTCTCTTAGCAGATGAGGCATAGAAGGGCACTTCCTGGCCAGGCCTGGTGGCTCATGCCTGTAGTCCCAGCTACTCAGGAGGCTGAGGCAGGGGAAACCTTGCACCCAGCAGGCAGAGTTTGCAGTGAGCCGATATTGCACCACTGCACTCCAGCCTGGGCAACAGAGCGAGATTTCATCTTAAAAAAATTAAAGAGCAGGGTGCGGTGGCTCACGCCTGTAATCCCAGCACTTTGGGAGGCTGAGGCGGGTGGAACACTTGAGGTAAAGAGTTGGAGACCAGCCTGGCCATACCCCATTGCTATTAAAAATACAAAAATTAGCTGGGTGTGGTGGCAGGCATCTGTAATCTCAGCTACTCAGGAGCCTGAGGCAGAATTGCTTGATCCTGGGTGGCAGAGGTTGCAGTGAGCCACTGTGCTCCAGCCTGGGTGACAGGGTGAGACTCCATCTCAAAAACATTAAAGCCCATCTTTTAAACAGTTCTCCTAGCAGATGGGGATACAAGAGTGCTTCCTTACCCTGGTAGCTCTGAGTGTCCAGTCTGTGCCCTTGCCCACCACACTTGATGGGGAAACAGTAGAACAGCCTCCACTGCAAGCTGCACTGAAGATCCCACCCACACAGTGAGAGTTCCCTTTAGCCTGCACTTTGGGTTGGATGCATCCTGAACTCTCAATGCATCATGTGCTAAGGTTCCACCCTCCCCTTGGCTGGGAAGTATGTCTTGGTCTTCTGTCTCCAGGGTGCTGGTGGTGGAGCCTGACATGGAGTGAGCACTCCATAGATGCTTGTTCAATTTCCTAGGAACTCAGCAGGCTGGGCCTAACACCACTGCCTGCAAAGGCCTGGCAGGTGTAGGGACTCATCAACCCATCCCTGCTGCTCTTACAGAAAGAAGAGAGGAAGATGGGTGGGAGTGGATGGACGGTTGTCCTTTTAATAAGGAGGGCCACGAGCTATAATAGGGGGCCCTCTCCTCTGGGACCTATAGCCTGGCCTTACTTCTCTTCTGTCTTCTTTACAGTTTGAGATTTCATCTAAGCCAACACTAGGCTGCCAAAGACTTCAAACTCTTTCACCTCTACTCTCATTCCAGTTCCTTGACAAGGGCAAGATTCTTGGCTGGGACAGAACAACCAGCATGGAATGCCGGGAAACTCAGAACGGCATGTGCTTCAAATGCAGGGAAGAAGAGCTGTTTGCCGTTGCACTCAAAATACTTCTGAGGACATGAAACTCTCCCACTGGTCTGGGTAATTCTCTGCCTTCCTCCACATCTCCACTGTACATCAAGAGACAGCTTGGCCAGTGAGTCCCAGCCCTGCAGAGAGAGCTCTACCAGCTCCTGTTCAATAATAAATGCCCAAGGTATTTATTCACTTATTCAACAGCCATGTGGGAAGCCACCGCTTCAGAACACTGACTGTGCACAGGGGGACACGAAACCAGGTTCTCAGCTGCCTGGTCCTAGCATTCTCTGCCTGATCCAGGGATCTCCTGAGGCAGGGGGTTCTTTGAGGGAAACTGATAGCTCTTCAGAAGCCCAGGTAGAGAGCTGCTGTCTTTAGTGTAGACAGACAGGGACTGAACGCTTTGGAGGGCCTCTGTTGTGGTAGGGGCACCTGTGAACTCAGGCCCCCAGGCTACAGCATTCAGTTTTTTTTTTTACTTTCTTTTGGAGCATAACCTTTTCCTTTGAGTTTTCAACTAAAAAATAAAGCTAGCAGAATCCAAGAATGTGTCTCTGGATTGCTGGGGCTGATCATCCACTCAGGAGTTGGGGAGACGTGAGCAGCTATGGAATCTTCTCAGCAATAGGGGGTGCCCTCAAGCCCTCTTTGGGCTGAGCCTTTGGTAGGAGATTGTAGGCTCCAGATTCCAGAGCAAAGGGCCAGGTGTCAGCCATGGGGACTGAGGCAAGCTGAAGGCCAGACACCAGACTTGGCTGTCCCTGACCTCCCCACCCATGAACCCCTGGTGCACAGCAGGTGCTAGATGAAGTTCAGAAGAAAGAACTCCAGGGTAAATGGGAATGAGAAGATTGGTCCTCCACATTTCTACCCTGGAGGGAAGAGAAGGCAGGGTGGCTGGAATCTGAGTGTTTGCTATGGTTACAGCCTAAAGACCCCCGGGCCCAGGCACTGCTCCAAGTACCTTGAAAGATGTTTGATCTTAAGCCTTACAATAGTCCAATGAGGAATAGATGATCTCCTCAACGAGGAAAAAAACAAAGACTGGGAGAGCTGAGGGGATTCCCCCAAGGTCATATAACCTACAAATGGCCAGGAAGGTGCTGATGCGGGCCTGTCTGCCTCCCAATGCTGCTCAAGCTCAATCACCCCCCATCACTTCTGCTTTTGCAATAATAGCCTTATGCCACATATTCTACCAGTTACTTTATGAAAGAAAGTCAAGTAAACTTTAGCCATTTCCCAAGCCATAATAGGTAGCTCCTGTTCAAAACACCCTGTAAATCAGGTCATGCAAGATCAGATATGCATCCACAACTGTTACAAGTGCTGTGCTAGCCACTGTTTTGGGGAACTCAGCCTAGGAATATGAGTGAAGAGGCAACTCACAAAGAAAAGCAAATCACTGGCATGCAGGGGGCCCTGAGCAATTCAGTCAGAGGCAACTAGAGTGTGCAGCCACCTGACCTGCTGGTTTCCCAATATGTTTAATGGATCCATGATGTCTGGTCCACAGAGAAAATGCAGAAGCCTTTCCCTCCTGCCTCCCACACTCTGTGGGTCAAGTATTTCCCAAAAACACAGCAGTGGACTGGACACCAGCAGAGATACAAAGAGGGAAAATAGTTCTCCCTTCTCAAGGCAGGTTGGACAACATTAATATTTTGCAGTTAGGATGTGCGGGTGGAGTGCGTGTGCATGCCCAGAATTTAAAGACAAACAGATGGGAGAGGGAATGATTCCAGCAGAAAGACCAGTAAATATTCACATCAACAATGTACACTGAACTGCAGCCTAGACAACATAGCAAGGCTCTATCTCTACAGAAAATTTAAAAATTAGCCGGGCATGGTGGCACATGCCTGTAGTGTCAGCTACCCAGGAGGCTGAGGCGGAAGGATCACTTGAGCCCAGGAGTTTAAAATTACAATAAAGTGTGAACACATCACTGCACTCCAGCCTGGGCATCCGAGCAAGGTCCTATCTCTAAAACAAAACAAGATAAGACATTTACATAAAAATCAATGTATAAAAATCCAAAATAAAATATTAGCAAATAAACCCCACTGGGACTTCAAAAAAAACTTACCTAAATCAAGAGAGACTTGTACAGTGTGAAAAGGATGGCTCAAAATTAGAACTTTTCATTTTATTTATATTAATATGTTGAAAATCACAATCATCATAGATGTTGAAAAGGCATTTGAAAAAATTTATTACAAAATTTATGAAAGAAACTTACTAAATTAGAAAGAGGGATACTTCCTTAAATTACACACAATAAAGGAAATTACACCCAGACACACACCCGTCAAGCCAAAGCCCAGCTTCATTTGTAAGGGATGGAAGCAATAGAAGCTTCCATCAGCCTTTGGAACAAAAGAAGGCCCTCTGTTGTGACTATTATTTTGGAGGCCCTAGCTCATGAAATTAGGCAAGGAGGAAAGTAAGACATTAAAGGAAAAAGCAGGAGGTAAAATCGTTATATTTACTCTGAAAAATGAAACAGACAGATTTTGCTAAGGAGTTAGGTACAAAAGGAACATACTAAACAGCCTTCCTTTTTCTTAATTTTTTTTTTTCTTTCAATATAGAGACTTTATTTTTTTTCAATTTTGGGAGATGTTCTTGTGCTTGTCTTTGAGTATCCATTTTCTCTTTCTGGAACTCTTGTTTTATTTTGGACTACTGGTTTTGACACTCTAAATCTCTCATTTTTTATCTTCTGTTTTTCTTTCTTTGTATTTTGGGGCTGGGCACAGCTCATGCCTGTAATCCCAGTGCTTTGGGAGACCAAGGCAGGCAGGTTGCTTGAGGCCAGGAGTTTGATACCAGCCTGGTCAACATGGCAAAACTCTGCCAGTAAAGGGATTGTCTTTCAAGATAACATAAACTCACTTGGAAATCTCACTTAGAAAAGTCAAGGTCTTCAAACGTTTGCTCTGGGCAAAGCATTTGCAGGAATGCATGGGGCTGAAGGTCAAAGGCAAAGAAAACAAGGCATAAATTCTTTTGCCCTCATTTCTTTTGTCCTTGTACGCCCATGGTTAGTAATTAGTAAGGTCACCTGGCAGTGACAAAAATCTCCTTTTGAAGGTTTTTTTTTCCCTTTTTTTGAGACAGACTCTTTTTCTGTGGCCCAGGCAGGAGTGCTGTGGCACAATCTCAGCTCACTGCAATCTCCACGTCAGTGGTTCAAGAAATTCTCCTGCTTCAGCATCCTGAGTAGCTGGGATTACAGGCACCCATCACTATGCGTGACTAATTTTTGTGTTTTTAGTACAGGTGGGGTTTCACCATCTTCTCCAAACTGGTCTCAAACCCTCACAGGAGAAATGCCATGTGATCTGCCCACCTTGATCTCCCAAAATTCTGAGATTACAGGCATGAGCCACGTTGCCTGGCCAGGTCAATTTTCTCTAATGGAAGTAAGAAAACAGGTATGATCCAAAAATCACAGATATATCAAAAATTTCAAAACAGTGTTGGAGGCCAGGGGCAGTGGCTCATGAGTGTAATCCCAACACCTTGGGAGGCCAAGGCAGGAGGATCACTCGAGACCAAGAGTTCAAGACCATCCTGGCCAACATGGCAAGACCTCGTATCTATAAAACATTTTTTAATGATACTGGAAAATGCTAACTTGGGTAGTAACAGTTTCAATGCATCATTGCCTGACCTTCTGGGTTTTGCTCTGAACCTTGTGACAGATGATTAAGTCGTGTGTCCAAGCTCAGGGACTTCCTGTTGTACAGAGATGATGCTCCCTGGAGCACCCCGCTCCAATCCCCCTCCCTTCAACTTGTCCCAGTGTATCCTATTCAGCCCAGACCAGGACAAGCCCCGCTCAGGCCATCAGCCCTGCCCAGGCCAACAGCCTAGAAAAGATCCCCATCAACCCCCACAAAGGGCAGGGTGACTCAGTTCACCCACATGGTGCAGGCCAGCTGCCTGTCTTGCACTGTCTCCAGACCTGGGCCAGTGTGCAAACTACGCAGCCAGGACCCTGTGCTCAGAAGAGTCCCTAACACTCGCTTGAATGCTATGCTGCTTGAATCATTTTTTTTTCCTTTTTTCTTAGACATATAGTCTCACACTGTCGCCCAGGCTGGAGTGCAATGGCGTGATCTTGGCTCACAGCAACCTCCACCTCCCAGGTTCAAGTGATTCTCCTGCCTCAGCCACCTAAGTCACTGGGATTACAGGCACCCACCACCATGCCCAGCTAAGTTTTGTATTTTTAGTAGACTGGGTTTCATCATGTTGGCCAGGCTGGTCTTGAACTCCTGACCTCATGATCCGCCTGCACCGGCCTCCCAAAGTCTTGGGATTACAGGCGTCAGCCACTGCACCCAGCCCACTTGAATCTTAATTTCTGAAAATTATTGATTTTCATTTTGTGTTGATCCCTGCAAATTAAATAGCAGTTCCTACTTCAGAGACACTTAATGAAGATTATTGGATGGCTGGAGTAGGCCAGGACTTAAAGTAAGGGGCTGGCCAGGCACAGAGCCCCTCCAACAGGGACACATTTCCCTTGCTCTAAAGTCACCCTCTCAGAGCCATTTCCTATCGGAGGCTGGAATAACCTGGTGACCTGCCCACAACTGTTTTAATCACTGGCTGTCCCCCTCTTCAAGGGCGGGTGCATTTCACATTAGCACATAATTAATGCTAACAAGAGGGTCTGTGCCCATGGGCTGGGGTCCTGCCATGGGCATTCTGTGTTCGGGGTCCCTGAGAGGCACAGAGCCCAGATCTGTCTTTAGAGTATGACAATAGATCACTCTTCAGTGCCCTGTCCTGAGCAGGACAAGATCCAGCAACTCTTTCAGTCAATGCTGGAACATCTCCCAGGCATGAGCAATGGTAGCATTGGCAGGATGGTTGGCAACACTTGGCAGCGGGCCAGCTGTGCCTCAGTGGCTCTGGCTGTTCAAACCCACAACCCAGCCAACTCACCCTGGGCTCCAACCAGTATGGCTAACTGGGAACAGCTATTCCCAGCTGCACTCAGGCATCTGAAAGACACTTCCTTTCCCATGAAGCCTCTTACAGGGTTTCAGGAAGGAAGTGGAAACAGTAAGGGGAAACCACAAATCCATAGAACTCTAATAGCGTCACCACTTGGTCCATGGGGGTTGGGGGAGGGCATTTCCCATGTTGAATTTCATGCTGACGCCACCCTGGTGGGGGTAGGAGCAATGCCATTTGCTCCATCTCACAAACATCATCACATCAGCCCCCCAAGAGATGAAGCCAGGGACTAAGCCTTACTGGCAAAGCCAGGACGAGGACTGACCGGGATTCTCTGACTTTGGAGCCTTAGGACAGGCTGTTGGTGTCCACAGATCTCGGCCTAGTGTAGCCTGTGTGATCAGCCAGGGCTGAGGTTCCCTCTGCTGACAGAGCTTTCCCTCTTAAGGACACTGGTGGAGCCATGGCCCCGTCAGATCATCTGTCCCTGGGAACACTCTTTTCCAGAGAACTCCAATGAGAAAGAGAAAGTGGGTTCACTGACTTCTGTGTCTCTGAAAATAACTTTGTAAAAGTACGTAAGGACCCAACACTGCGCTTATAATCAGACAGTTCAGGACCCTCCATTCTGAGAGCATCATCATTGGCCATCTCCTTCTCCTGTTTGGGTCTCAAACTCTGCCTCTGGAGCCTTGTTTCGAAGGCTAAGTTTCCAGCCAGAACAAGTGCCCACCCTCTGCTCTCCCAACCCCATGTCCCTGCCATAGCCAGGAAGGCTGAGGACAGACAGGGTCTTTGCTCCCCTAGACAGAGCTGGCCATGACTGAAGGACCCTCAGAGGCAGGCAGAGCCCTTTGTCCTTTTTTGTCACTGTGCTGACCACCTTGGAAGCTGATTATGCTCCTTAAACCTTCTGGAACGTTTAAGGCCCCCAGCACTGCAAAAAGGATTAAGTCAACTGAGATGAGACATGTTTTTCCAGTTAGTTATAAACCATCCATGTTCGAGTTTTTGCAGACCTGGCTGGTTGCTTTCTCATTACCCAAGATTCCTCATTCTTTCTTTCTGCATAAATAATTTCACAAGGTTTTCAAGTAAATTTGGTAGTAAAGGCCCATGACCATGGAACAAACAGGAAGCTCACAGTGAAATGCTAAAGCCAAAATCTTCTCTTCCATGTGCCATGCTATGAGAAAGGAGATGGAGAGTAACTTCCACCTACCAGACTTCCCTACCTCAAGCTTCTTAAGACATACATCTACAGGTGCAACATTTGTGTTGGGATATGCATTTTAATATATATGTGCATCTTTAAAAAGACTTTTCCCGGCCGGACACAGTGGCTTATGCCTGTAATCCCAGCACTTTGAGAGGCCAAGGCAGGCAGATCACAAAGTCAAGAGATCAATACCATTCTGGCCAACATGGTGAAACCACATCTCTACTAAAAAATACAAAAATTAGCTGGGCGTGGTGGCGCGTGCCTGTAGTCCCAGCTACTTGGAAAGCTGAGGCAGGAGAATCGCTTGAACCTGGAGGGCAGAAGTTGCAGTGTAAGCATACATTGTGTCATTGCACTCCAGCCTGGCAACGGAGCAACAACAACAACAACAACAAATATATATATATACACACACATATATATATATTTTCCCACTGACATTTATTTCTTATGCCAAGTCCTGGCCTGCTGCTAAACTGGGGATACCAAGATCCCAGAGCCAATGTGCTCACTCTCCTTAAAGCGCCGTGACACCAGCCAGAGAGGTGAAAAATAAGGTAAAGGCAGAAAAAACACTGTCTCACACTTAGGAAGACAGAAGAGGTCCCGCAATGAGCAGGGCAGCCCTGGGAGCGGGTGACTCATAATAGCAGGAATAAATATTACAGCAAGTGCATCCACACATGGGAGGAAATTAACAAGGCTGTTTTTTTTTTTTTTTTTTTTTTTTTTTTTTTGCTATGGAGTCTTGCTTTGTCACCCAGGCTGAAGGGCAGTGGTGCGATATTGGCTCACTGCAACCTCTGCCTCCGAAGTTCAAGTGATTCTCCTTCCTCAGCCTCCTAAGTTGCTGGGATTACAGGCATGCATCACCATGCCTGGCTAATTTTTTGTATTTTTAGTAGAGGCAGGATTTCTCCATGTTGGTCAGGCTGATCTCGAACTCCCGACCTTAGGTGATCTGCCGGCCTTGGCCTCCCAAAGTGCTGGGATTACAGGTGTGAGCCACCGCACCCGGCCAATACATTTTTTTAAGCTCCTAAGTTTGTGGCAATTCATTACGCAGCATTACCAGCCCTGACCAGAGGTCTCAAGCACCAACCCCAGCTGTCATACCTATGGAAAACGCCAAGTCCTCGTGTGCTTCTCCAGGCTTCCAAGAGACTTCCTATGGTCCCATCAGGCTCCTAAAGGCCCCTTAGGGCACTGTCACTACTCTCAACAGGAGCCATGTGAGGGCAGTGAGGAGAGGAGTGGCTGTGGAATTTGAAGCTTCTAAGTCCCAGCCCCCCAGGGCCTCAGGTATCTTACCCAGGTGTGCTGTTAACGTGGTGTATAACTTGACGTTAACCTTGGCTAGCTGGCTGGGGCAGTCTGTCAGGTTTTGCCACTGTAAAGTTACTCTTTTCTCCCCCTTCCATTCTGGAAGGAAGTCACTGTGCACAGCCTACACTGTTGGAGGAGTCATCCTAAATTTTTATTTACTGAGTTTGGCAACTCTGCCTGTCACACCAGCACATTCCAAGTACTCCATAGATCTCTGAGGCTGCTGACAATCACATTAGACAGTTCAGCTGTACTCTAGAACATCAAGAAAAAGCAAGTACCCACACATCAGTCACTCAGGTACCAATGTACTATTGTTTATTTAATAGTTTTCTGTAAAAGAGCTCATTTTTTTTTTTTTTTTTTTTTGTGAGATGGAATCTCGCTCTGACACCCAGGCTGGAATGCAAAGGAGTGATCTCAGCTCCTACAACCTATGCCTTTTGGGTTCAAGCGACTCTCTTGCCTCAGCCTCCTGATTTGCTGGGATTATAGGCACACACCACCACATCTGGCTAATTTTTATATTTTTAGTAGAGACAGGGTTTCACCATGTTGGCCAGGCTGGTCTCGAGCACCTGACCTCAGGTGATCTGCCTGCTTTGGCCTCCCAAAGTGCTAAGAGCCCAGTCACAGGGCTTTTTAAAAAGCGAACTTGATATCATTACCTTGCAATGGCCCAGTATCAAGGATGGGCCTGGATGTCCAGGAGGTAGAGCAGCTCTATTCCTCCACATGGGCTTTTCCAGCCTCCCTTTCTTCTCCTCCTCAGAAGCCTGGGGCAGGCGGGGACCCCTTGTTACTGGTCCCCTGGGCTCCA
>NW_022438467.1:0-9404 GCF_009761245.1 Sapajus apella
TTTTTAGTAGAGACAGGGTTTCACCATGTTGACCAGGATGGTCTCGATCTCTTGACCTCGTGATCCACCCGCCTCGGCCTCCCAAAGTGCTGGGATTACAGGCTTGAGCTGCCGCGCCTGGCCAGTCTTGTGTGTTTTTTTTAACAGATTCTTGCTCTGTTGCCCAGGCTGGAGTTCAGTGGCACAATCTCAGCTCACTGCAACCTCTGCCTCCCAAATTCAAGCAAATCTCCTGCCTCAGCCTCCACAGTAGCTGAAACTAAAGGCGCCCACCACCTCGCCCAGCTAATTTTCTGTATTTTTAGTAGAGACAGGGTTTTGCCATGTTGGCCAGGCTGGTCTCAAACTCGTGACCTCAAGTGATCTGCCTGCCTCAACCTCCTAGAGTGTTGGGATATACAACATCTTATATAAGTCTGTGTATATGAAATTTCTAGAACAGACAAATGCATCGGGACAGAGGGCAGATTCGTGGTAGTTGCGGACCAGGCAAGAGAGGATGGGAGGGATTGCTGTTGGGTCTGAGGTTTCCACTGGGGTGAGGAAAAGTTCTAGAACTTGCAAGCACCGATGATTGTAAAATGGCATGAATGCACATAGCGTCCCTGAGTTGTATACTTTTAAACAGTTTTACGTTATCATATGCATTTTACTACAAGAAATGTGAAAAGATACATACAATGTGGAGGCTTTGAGACATGGCACACGCTCTGTAGTTCCCCCACACCCCAGGGACAAATTTCAGTTCTCCACCTGACCCCAAAAGCTTCGAGTTTGCAACCCCTGCACCCCACACACACAGGTTGATCACGAAACAGCGGAAGCAGGCCGGGCGCAGTGGCTCACGCCTGTAATCCCAGCACTGTGGGAGGCTGAGGTGCGCAGATCGCTTGAGGTCAGGAATTGGAGACCAGCCTGGCTAAGAAAATGAAACCTCGTCTCTACTAAAAATACAAAAAGTAGCCAGGAGTGGTGGCGGGTGCCTTCATCCCAGCTACCTGGGAGGCTGAGGCAGATGAGTTGCTTGAACTTGAGAGGTGGAGATTACAGTGAGCTGAGGTTGCACCACTGCACTCCAGCCTAGGCAACTAAGCAAGTCTCTGAATGAATGAATGAATGAATAAAAAGAAATGGCGGCAACAGCAGGAGCAGCTGCTATCACGCAGCAGGTGGCGAGGCCCCTCACAGTTTTACATCACCTGTTTTATGAGGCAGGGACTGCTACTCCATGAGTCAACAATGTGGACTGAGCACCTACTACGTGCAAGGCCCCATCTTAAACCTGAGGATACTACCAGGCACAAAATAGAAATGGCCGAGCCCCTGCCACTTAGATAGCAGACAGGACAAGGAGAAAGGCATTGCACTTCCTGCCGGCACCCTCGGCAGAGAAAGCGTGAAGCCACCTAAGCTTAGCCACGCCCCAGCCCTGAGCTCCACCATCTACTTGTCTCATGAGGCCAGGACACGCCTGCCACCAGCCCGGCTGCCCATGACAGAGGTGGGCTTGTAACCCTCGGGTCCTGGTTGACATCTACCTGTGCTTGCAGACGGGACCACTCAATGACTGTCAGGTTGAGCTGACACCCTTGGGAGCTGGGAGTCCAGATGCATGTCACCGGATATATGGGCGTCTTGAAGGACGGGGACCATATGAGATTCTCCTGACGGCGACCTCAGACCCGGGCCATATCACAGCCAGCTGCTGTGATCAGGCTGTGCCAGCCTCTCTGGAGGGGCCCACTCTGTACCACAACCATCATGCCCAGAACAGAGACCCCGTACCTTGAGAGGCTGCCCAGCGATGTCCCCTCAGCAGAATCCTAACAGCTGGGTGGATGAGGCATCTCTGCTGCAGTTGACCTATGGAGACCAGTGTATGGGAAGGGGCTGGCTTCTTCCCCTGACTCCAGAGTGAACTGTCATGGGTGCCAAGATCCCACTTGACCCCACCGCCCTTTGGGAAAGCCACTGTGGGCAAATAACCCCAAAGAGAGGTTTGCACAGAGACTTGAGGGCAATGCCACAGAACCAACATCATAAAATGAAGGTAATCAGAGCTCCCACCATGCAGGGCCTCTGCGCCAGGCATGGTGTCAACTGGTTCATCATCTGAACCACGGGAGGAGGTGGCACATGAGGAAACTGAGTCCCACAAGTCAAGGAAAAGAAAGCATCTTGCCTGTGGTCACACAGTCAGCAATGGTGCAGCCTGGCTTCAGGCCAGGAGCCCTGGTCACTCACGTTCCCTCCCCCACCATGGACGGTTTAGCCACCTTCGGAGACAGGCACCAAGGTGGCTTCCTGCTTTTCAATTCTGAGAATAATGAGGAAGACAGCTGTGGGTGCGAGGCTTCTCCAGGGGAGGGGCCGCAAGGAGGAACTGAGGGGCCCGGGGCTCCACCGTCTTCATTCTACCAGGCAGGGCCAGAGAACGCGGAGAGGCAACTGCCCCAGCTATGCTGCCAGATGTGGGGAAGGGGGGAGGATGTAAATGCAGATAGGAAGGACAAATGCACAGAGAGGAAGTGGGGGGAGAGACAGAGAAAGGAGGAGGAGAGGGAGGAAGAGAGGGTGAGGGAGACTGTGAGGGGAGAGGAGGGAGGGAGTGAGGAAGAGGGTAAGGGGAGGGGAGGAGAGGGAGACAGACAGGGGCGGAGGAGATTGAGAGGGCCAGAGAGTGGGGGGAGGGGAGAGGAGGGAGGGGGGATGCGAGGAAACAAAGTGGTGGGTAGATAGGAGAACAGGTGGCAGGAGAGCAAGCGAAGATGGTGGGGGGAAGATGGAAGGGAGAATGAGTGGGAAAATGGAAAGGAAGATGGGAGGAGAGAGGCAGATGTGGGGGAGGCAGGTAGGGGAATGGTGGAGGGATGGGGGTAGGGGAGGCAGGTTGGGGGAGGCAGGTGGGAGGGTTGGTGGAGGGGTGGGGAAGGCAGGTGTTGGGGGAGGTAGGTGGGAGGAGGCAGGAAGTAGGGACAGGAGGAGGGCCCCGGTAGACCGCGCTTGGGCTCTCGAGCCCAGCAGTATGGGCTGCAGTCTGGCCCATGTGGGCACTACGCCGCTCACCTCTAGCTGGGAGGGCAGTGTGCCCAGTAGCCCCGAGAGGCCGTGGTGTAGCCACAGCACCAGCCCCTGGCAACCGCCCTCTGCCTTCCTCTCCAGGACTGCCTGGAGCTGCTCGCCATCCAAGTTAACCGTCAGCCAGGCCGCCAGATTGCGTCCCACACTCTGGGCAGAAGCAAAGCTGTTGGGTGTCCCTGGGACCCACTGTCCCCTGTGTGGCCCAGGCACACCCCCCTTCTCACCTGGAAGTGCCTGTGCCATCTATGGAGAAGGGAAGGCCCCAGTGCTCGAGGCTGGGCATGGTGTGGTATGATGGAGGCTGGCATGGAGCTGGCGACTCAGGGACACAGGGGTCAGGCCCTCTAGGCCAAGGGCAGCATCTAGCTGACCCCTCGCATTCAGAAGTGACAGGCGTGCTGAGCAGTTGGAAGCCACGTGGGTGAGAAAAAGGAGTGCCCCTGCCTTAGAGGAGAGTTCTGGGGAAAGAGGCCAGTGGACAGGGGCGAGCAAAGCCCCAGAGACCACTCAGCCCACTCCACCCCATTGAGTCAGGTGGGAACATGACGGGGGACTGGCCAGCCCACCTGCTCTCTGGAGGGTCCCCTGAGCCCCACAGCTGCAGGTCTCACTGCCCACAATACACCAGGTTAAACCATACGAAACTGTCCACATTTCACAGAAATGGAGATTTCATCTGGTCCAAACTCACAGCACAATCACCACCGGTAGCAAGCGGTAGAACCCATGTCCCCTTAGGTTCTACCACTCCCGGGGACAGGGCCCAAATCTCAGAGGGAAACAGGGGTCTGATGGTGTGTCCTCCCCTCACTGCTGCACCAGGCCCCTCCAGGCCTGGAGGGAACATCTCTGAGAAGCCCAAGCAGGGGCTGTTGGGCATCCTTGGGGTCCTGACTAGACCAGGCATCCACACTGCACGCACTGTCCCAGGGAACAGGTTGGGGTGGGGAGGCAGGCAGGGGGAAGCCAGGCAGGGGGAAGCCAGGCAGGGGGAAGCCAGGCAGGGGGAAGCCAGGCAGGGGGAGGCAGGTGAGAGGAGGCATGTGGAGGGGGAGGCAGATGGAGAGGGAGGGAGGGAGGGGGGAGAGGGAGGGAAGAGAGGCAGGGAGGAAGAGAAGGGTAGAGGAAGGGAGAAAAGAGAGAGAGGAGCAGGGGAGAAGGAGCAGAGGGAAGGAGGGAGGAGGGAATGGGAGGGAGGGAGGGAGGAGGATGAAGGAGGGGAAATGAGGGGGGAGAGGGAGGGAGAGGAGTGGGGACAGGAGAGGGGAGATGAGGAAGAGGGAGGGAGGAGGGGGAGAGGAGAGGGGAGATGGAGAGGGAGGGAGGAGGGGGGTGAGGAGAAGGGAGATGAGGGGGGAAAGGGAGGAGGAGGGGAGGGAGAGAGGAGGAAAAGGGAGAGAGGAGGGGGAAAGAGGTGGAAAGGGAGGAGGGAGGGAGGGAGGGAGGGGGGAGAAGAAGGGAGAGGAGGGGGAGGGGAGGAAGGGGGAGAGGGGGGGAAAGGAGGGAGGAAGAAGAGAGGGAGGGAGGGAGAGAAAGGAGAGAAGGAGGGAGAGACGAGGGGGTTGGTGGCAGCTGCTGTCACCATCTCATTTGAAGCATGTCAATACCGTAACATCTGGTGTCCTGAACCTGCATGTTCTGGCTGAATCACAACCCCGGGAAGAAGCTGCAGGTACGCAGGGGAAGCGCATAGGGGAAAGAAACGAAGCTGAAATGTGAATTAGGGGGCTGGAGTCTCATTTGTCCCCCTCCCTTGGCCCCAGGACGTAGGAGTCTTGGAGGAAGAAGCTGTTCCGCCAGGACCACTCATCCTACCTGCATCACTCAGTGTGCTGATATTGTGCATCAGGCCACCTGCAAGCTGCCTGTGCCTGGGGCCCCAGCAGCAAGCTCCACCCAGAGCCAGGCTGGCCGAGTGGGCCGGGATGCTGGCCTGGGCCCTCAGGTTCCTCCTCTGGGCCTGCAGCCGGCACTTCAGATGGAGTTCTGCGGGCAAGGCCTGGCTGCTTTTCTGAGCGAGGACACAGGTCACGCTGTGCACGCTGGTGCCATTCTCTGCCTTCTCATGCTTGTCCTGCAGGAGGAAACCCAGCACAACTGAGTCAGTAGTGGCTCTGAGGATGCCTGCAGAGGATGGGAGAGAAGAACAGAGCAGGGGGCGGCTCAGGGAACCGAGCTGCTTTGGAGAGCAGGGAAAAGAATTTGGGGGCAGAAAGATGCTAGATTCATGATGTCACAGAAATATCACATTTGTAGGCCAGGCGCAGTGGCTCATGCCTGTAATCCCAGCACTTTGGGAGGCCAAGGTGGGTGGATAATGAGGTAAGGAAAACAAGACCATCCTGGCCAACACAGTGAAACTTCGTCTCTACTAAAATACAAAATTAGCTGGGCATGGTGGCACACCTGTAGTCCCAGCTACTTGGGAGGCTGAGGCAGGAGAATCGCTTGAACCCAGGAGGCAGAGGTTGCAGTGAGCCGAGATCGTGCACTACACTCCAGACTGGGTGAGAAAGCGATACTCCCTCTCAAAAAAAAAAAAGAAAGAAATGGCACATTTGTGAAATTCATCAAATTATAGCAGCTTCTGTACAGGATGCTCTGAAAATCAAGCAAGCTAATTTGCAAAATAATACAGAAAATCTGAATAGCTCTATATTTATATGTTCTCCAAAAAAATCCCACAGAGAGCCTCCAGATGTCTTCACTGGTAGAGTCTATCAGACATTTAGGGAACATCACCACCAATCTCATACAAACTCTTTCAGAAAAGAAAAAAGAACAGAATCATCAACTTGGTTTATGAAATCAGCATAAACCTCACACCAAACCTGACAAGAGCTTTGCAGTAAAGGAAAATTACAACCCAATAGTGCTGTGAACCCAAATACCAATTTTCTTTTTCTTTCTTTCGGAAGAGCGTCTCAAGTCAAGAGAATTTTTGAGACGGAGTCCCGCTCTGTTGCCAGGCTGGAGTACAATGGCGCGATCTCAGCTCACTGCAACCTCTGCCTCCCAAGTTCAAGCGATTCTCTTGCCTCAGCCTCCGGAGTAGCTGGGACTACAGGCACCCACCACAACGCCCAGCCTATTTTCGTATTTCTAGTAGAGATGAAGTTTCCCCATGGTTGGCCAAGGTAGTCTCAATCTCCTGACCTCATGATCCGCCTGCCTCGGCCTCCCAAAGTGATGGGATTACAGGCGTGAGCCACCGCACCCGGCCCACAGATACCAACTTTCTTAACAAAGTATTAGGAAACCAAATTCAATTATATATAGAAAGAAAAATACTTATGAGAAAATGGAGGGAATCCCTCTAAAGCAAGGTTGGTTTCACACTGAAGACCAATTTAATTCACTCTATTAACAAAATGAAAGTGAAAAACCCTATGAATATGTACTAGATTCAGAAAAGGCATCTGACTACATTCAACACCCATTCTTAAGAATTAATAAAAACTGGACAGGCATGGTGGCTCGTGCCTATAGTCCCAGCATTTTGCAGGGCTAAGGCAGGCAGATCACTTGAGGCCAGGAGTTCGAGACCAGCCTCGCCAACATGGTGAAACTCTGTCTCTAGTAAGACTACAAAAATTGGCCAGGTGTGGTGGCATGTACCTGTAATTCCAGCTACTTGGGAGGCTAAAGCAGGAGAATCGCTTGAATCCAGGAGGGGGAGGTTGCAGGTTACAGTGAGCTGAGATTGTACCACTGCACTCCAGTGTGGGAGACAGAGCAGGACTGTCTCTAAAACACAAACAAATAAAAACTCTGTAATCTGATAAAGAACATCTATGCAAAACCAATAGCAAACATTAAAATTATTTGTGGAAATTTTGAACATTTTCCTTGTAAGACTAAGAACAAGGTGAGAATTTTTGCTCTTAGCATTTTTATTCATATTATACTGTAGTTCTTACTCGCTGTGATAAGAAAAAACAAAACTTCAGTGGCACAAAAATATCAGACCAGGCATGGTGGCTCATGCCTATAATCCCAGCACTTTGGGAGGTTGAGGTAAGAGGATTGTTTAAACTCGGGCATTCCAGACCAGCCTGGGCAACAAACAGAGACCATGCCTCTAAAAAAAAAAATTATTTGGGCATGGTGGCATGCACCTGTAATCCCAGCTACTTGGGAGGCTAAGGCAGGAGGATTGCTTGAGCCCAGGAGTTTGAGGCTACAGTGAGCCATGATCATGCCACCACACCTCAATCTGGGTGACAAAGGGAGGCCCCAAAAAAAAAAAAAAAAAAAAAAAAAGGCATAAAAATCAAAATGGAAGAAAACATTCTATTCCAGAATGTATAAAGAGCATCTACAACTCAATAAAAGACAACTTAAAAAATGGGGAGGCCGGGCGCGGTGGCTCAAGCCTGTAATCCCAGCACTTTGGGAGTCCGAGGCGGGTGGATCACGAGGTCAAGAGATCGAGACCATCCTGGTCAACATGGTGAAACCCCGTCTCTACTAAAAAAAAAATACAAAAAATTAGCTGGGCATGGTGGCGCGTGCCTGTAATCCCAGCTATTCAGGAGGCTGAGGCAGGAGAATTGCCTGAACCCAGGAGGTGGAGGTTGCGGTGAGCCAAGACTGTGCCATTGCACTCCAGCCTGGGTAAAAAAAACAAAACTCCGTCTCAAAAAAAAAAAAAAAAAAAAAAAAAAAATGGGGAAAAAAATTGATCTGACCTGTCTCAAAGGAAGCCACATGAATAAATTACATGAAAATGTGATCAACATCATTCATCAACAAAAAATGCAAATTAAAGCCACAAAGAGAGACCACTAGACATTTAAATGGTTATTTCTTTGAGACAGGGTCTCGCTCTGTTGCCCAGGCTGGAATGCAGTGACGCAGTCATGGCTTGCTGCAACCTCAACCTTCCAGGCTCAAGTGATCCTCCCACCCCAGTCTCCATGTAGCTGGGACTACAGGCATGCACCACCACATCCCGCTAATTTCCAAAATTTTTGTAGTGACAGAGTCTGCTTATGTTGCCCAGGTTGGTCTCAAACTCCTAGCCTCAAGCAATCCGCCCTCCTCAGCCTCCCAAAGTGCTGGGATTACAGGTTTGAACCACTGCTCCCAGCTGAGATTTGCACATTTCATTGCATGTAAATTTACATGACCAGAGGAAGAAAGTAAAGGAGGGAGATTAAGAGAGGAGGAGAACTGTAAGCAAATATTGAGCTTTAGTTCATGATGTGCACGCTAATCCATTTAGGGGTAAGGTGTTCTGATGTCTACAACTCACTCTGAAAAGCATGAGTAAGAACGTAGATGGATGTTTTACAGGACAGGGTCTGGATGCAGACCCCAAGAGAGGCTTCCTGGATCTCGTGCAAGAAAGAATTCAGGGCAAGTCCATGCTGCAAAGCAAAAGCAAGTTTATTAAGAAAGGAATAATGGAGGATTACAATCCAAGATGGCCGTTTAGGAACAGCTCAGGATTGCAGCTCCCAGTGAAAGCGCAAAGGGTGAGTGGACGCCGCGTTTTTATTACCCACAGACTAGGAAATTCCCGGGCGGAGGTGCTCCACGGTCGCCAGCGCGGCGGTTTCGGCCAGCGCGACTGTGCCGGCCAGCGCCGCTGCTTTGTCCCGCGCGGCTGCTTTGTCAGCGCCCTGGAGCCGCGGTTCTCCGTACAAAATACACTGGTCTGGGGGCCCTTTTGGCTGGCGATTGGAGCCACGGGAAGTTGCCCATACGCCGGTTCAAAAAGGGGACTGAGCAGAGAACCAGGACAGTAGATTCCAGGGCAAAAAAAAAAAAAGCGCCACAAACCTCAGTGCCACTGTTTAAGACAGCGCAGTGAGTGGCCGCAGGGGAAAACAAACAGACCCTGGCGCCTCTTCAACAGGTGACTGGAACACCAACTTAAAAAAGGCTCTGAGGCAGGGAGCCAGGCGATCAGGCTCGGCTGGTCCCACCCCCACAAAAGAACAGCAACCAGAAACTCTGGATTGAGAGTTTCACAGCAAGCGCAGCTGAACCCGGGACGGTCCAGCTCTGTGGGGGAGGGGCGTCCACCATTACCGAGGCAGCCAGCCGTTGCCGAGGCAACCCGCCATTGCTGAGGCAGCCCGCCGTTGCCAAGACAACCCGCCACAGCAGAGACTCCGCCCCAACTAGGTGGGCCACCATCACCAAAGCAGTTCTAACTACAGCCATATAAACAGGACTGCAGGGAAGTTCACTCAGCAGCGGGGCAGAGCCCACAGCAGCTCAGCAAAGCTGCTATAGGCCTACAGTGAATAGGCTGCCTCCTTGCTGGGCTGGGCAGGTCTGAAGGGAAAAAAAAAAAAAAAAAAAAAAAAAAA
>NW_022438467.1:9504-13211 GCF_009761245.1 Sapajus apella
AAAAAAAAAAAAAAAAAAAAAAAAAAAAAAAGAAGGTGGCGGCATAACTGAAACTCATAAATAAAGCCGTAAATCCCTGGGACAGAGCACCTGGGAACAAAAAGCAGTTTATGAGTTCTGCTGCAGCAGACCTAAAAGTACCTGCCCAGCAGCTCTGAATGAACAACAACAGAGCTCACAGCTCACCATTTGAGCTCCTATAAAGAAGAGACCGTCTCCTCAAGCAGCTCCCGGACCCCTATATATCCAAAAAGACACCTCACAAGAGAGAGATCAGATTGACACTAGGCGGGTATCCTTCTGGGACAAAGATAGCAGAAGAAGAAAACTGGTAACACCCCTTGCTGTTCAGCAGCTGCTGCAGGTGAACCCCAGGCAAGCAGGGCCTGGAGTGAACCTCAGCAGACCTACAGCAGAGGGGCCAGACTGTCAGAAGGAAAACCAAGAAACAGAAATAACCTCATCATCAACAAACAGAACATCAATCTGAAAGATTTGAGACCCAATCTGAAAGTCAGCAACTACAAAGTCGACAGGTGGATAAATCCTTAAAGATGGGAAGAAACCAGTGCAAAAAGGATGAAAACACCCGAAACCAGAACACCTCTCCTCCTAAAAGGGATCACAACTCCTCACCAGCAAGGGAACAAGGTTGGATGGAGAACGAGTGTGATGAAATGACAGAATCAGACTTCAGAAGGTGGGTAGTAAGAAACTTCTGTGAACTTAAAGAACATGTTCTAACCAAATGCAAAGAAACTAAGAACCTTGAAAAAAGATTGGACGAAATGCTATCAAGAATGGACAAAATAGAAAGGAATATAAGTGAATTGATGGAACTGAAAAACGCAACACGAGAACTTCGTGAAGCATGCACAAGTATCAACAGCCGAATGGACCAAGCAGAAGAAAGGATATCAGAGGTCGAAGATCAACTCAATGAAATAAAACGGGAAGGCAAGACTGAAGAAAAAAGGGTAAAAAGGAATGAAGAAAGTCTCCAAGAAATGTGGGACTATGTGAAAAGACCTAATCTACATTTGATAGGCGTACCCGAATGCGATGAAGAGAATGAATCCAAGCTGGAAAATACTCTTCAGGATATTATCCAGGAAAACTTCCCCAACCTAGCAAGGCAGGCAAACATTCAAGTCCAGGAAATACAGAGAACACCACAAAGATATTCGTCAAGAAGAGCAACCCCAAGGCACATAATCGTCAGATTCACCAGGGTCGAAATGAAGGAGAAAATACTAAGGGCAGCCAGAGAGAAAGGTCGGGTTACCCATAAAGGGAAGCCCATCAGACTCACAGCAGATCTCTCAGCAGAGACCCTACAAGCCAGAAGAGAGTGGGGGCCAATATTCAACATCCTTAAAGAAAAGAACTTTCAACCCAGAATCTCCTATCCAGCCAAACTAAGCTTCATAAGTGAAGGAAAAATAAAATCCTTTGGGAACATGCAAGTACTCACAGATTTCGTCACCACCAGGCCAGCTCTACAAGAGCTCCTGAAAGAGGCTCTACACATATAAAGGAACAACAAGTACCAGCTCAACTAAAGGGCAAAACACCCAGCTAGCACCAAAATGGCAGTATCAAATTCACACATAACAATATTAACCCTAAATGTAAATGGACTAAATGGCCCAATCAAAAGACACAGACTGGCAAATTGGATAAAAAGACAAAACCCATCAGTGTGCTGTATCCAGGAAACCCATCTCACATGCAAGGATACACAAAGGCTCAAAATAAAGGGATGGAAGAAGATTTACCAAGCAAATGGAGAGCAAAAAAAAGCAGGAGTTGCAATTCTCATCTCTGATAAATTAGACTTTAAAGCAACAAAGATCATAAGAGACAAAGAGGGACATTACATAATGGTAAAAGGATCAATGCAACAAGAAGAGCTAACGATCCTAAATATATACGCACCCAATACAGGAGCACCCAGATACATAAGGCAAGTTCTTAATGACTTACAAAGAGACTTAGACTCCCACACAATAATAGTGGGAGACTTTAACACCCCATTGTCAACATTAGACAGATCAACCAGACAGAAAATTAACAAGGATATCCAGGACTTGAACTCAGACCTGGACCAAGCAAACCTAATAGACATTTACAGAACTCTCCACCCCAAATCCACAGAATATACATTCTTCTCAGCACCACATCACACCTACTCTAAAATTGACCACATAATTGGGAGTAAATCACTCCTCAGCAAATGCAAAAGAACGGAAATCCTAACAAACAGTCTCTCAGACCACAGTGCAATCAAGTTAGAACTCAGAATTCAAAAACTAACTCAGAACCGCACAGCTTCATGGAAACTGAACAACTTGCTCCTGAATGTTGACTGGATAAACAATGAAATGAAGGCAGAAATAAAGATGTTCTTTGAAACCAACGAGAATGAAGACACAACATACCAGAATCTCTGGGACACATTTAAAGCAGTCTCTAGAGGAAAATATATAGCAATAAGTGCCCACATGAGAAGCAAGGAGAGATCAAAAATTGACACCCTATCATCAAAACTGAAAGAGCTAGAGGAGCAAGATCAAAAAAACTCAAAGTCTAGCAGAAGACAAGAAATAGCTAAGATCAGAGCAGAACTGAAGGAGATAGAGACACAAAACCCCTTCAAAAAATCAATAAATCCAGGAGCTGGTTTTTTGAAAAGATCAACAAAATAGACCACTAGCCAGATTAATAAAAAAGAAAAGAGAGAATAACCAAATTGATGCAATAAAAAACGATAAAGGGGATATCACCACAGATTCCACAGAAATTCAAACCATCATCAGAGATTATTACAAACAACTCTATGCACACAAACTAATAAACCTGGAAGAAATGGATAAATTCCTGGACACTTGCCTCCTGCCAAGCCTAAGCCAGGAAGAAGCCGAAACCCTGAACAGACCCATAACAAGGTCTGAAGTTGAGGCAGCGATTAAGAGCTTACCACCCAAAAAAAGCCCAGGTCCAGATGGGTTCACAGCTGAATTCTACCAGACATACAAAGAGGAGCTGGTACCATTTCTTCTGAAACTATTCCAAACAATACAAAAAGAGGGAATTCTTCCCAAATCATTTTACGACACCAACATCATACTGATTCCAAAACCCGGCAGAGACTCAACAAGAAAAGAAAACTTCAGGCCAATATCCATGATGAACATAGATGCAAAAATCTTCAATAAAATACTGACAAGCTGATTGCAACAGCACATCAAAAAGCTTATCCACCATGATCAAGTAGGCTTCATCCCGGGGATGCAAGGCTGGTTCAACATACGCAAGTCTATAAACATAATTCACCACATAAACAGAACCAAAGACAAAAACCACATGATTATCTCAATTGATGCAGAGAAGGCCTTTGACAAAATTCAGCAGCCCTTTATGCTAAAAACACTCAATAAGCTAGGTATCGATGGAACATATCTCAAAATAATAAAAGCTATTTATGACAAACCAACAGCCAATATCATACTGAATGGGCAAAAACTGGAAGCATTCCCCTTGAAATGTGGCACCAGACAAGGATGCCCGCTCTCACCACTGCTATTCAATATAGTATTAGAAGTTCTAGCCAGAGCAATCAGGCAAGAAAAAGAAATAAAGGGCATTCAAATAGGAAAGGAGGAAGTCAAATTGTCTCTATTTGCAGACGACATGATTGTATATCT
>NW_022438467.1:13311-14413 GCF_009761245.1 Sapajus apella
AGGATACAAAATCAATGTGCAAAAATCACATGCATTCCTATACACCAATAACAGACTTAAAGAGAGCCAAATCAAGAACAAACTTCCATTCACAATTGCCACAAAGAGAATAAAATACCTAGGAATACAACTAACAAGGAATGTAAAGGACCTCTTCAAGGAGAACTACAAGCCACTGCTCAACGAAATAAGAGAGGACACAAACAGATGGAGAAACATTCCATGTTCATGGTTAGGAAGAATCAATATCGTGAAAATGGCCATACTGCCCAAAGTAATTTACAGATTCAATGCTATCCCCATCAAGCTACCAATGACCTTCTTTGCAGAACTGGAAAAAACCACCTTAAACTTCATATGGAACCAAAAGAGAGCCCGCATAGCCAAGTCAATTCTAAGCAAAAAGAACAAAGCGGGGGGCATCACACTACCAGACTTCAAACTATACTACAAGGCTACAGTAATCAAAAGAGCATGGTACTTGTACCAAAACAGAGACATAGACCAATGGAACAGAACAGAGGTCTCGGAGGCAACACAACATATCTACAACCACCTGATCTTTGACAAACCAGACAAAAACAAGCAATGGGGAAAGGATTCCCTGTTCACTAAATGGTGTTGGGAAAGCTGGCTAGCCATGTGCAGAAAGCAGAAACTGGACCCCTTCCTGACACCTTACACTAAAATTAACTCCAGATGGATTAAAGACTTAAACATAAGACCTAACACCATAAAAACCCTAGAAGAAAATCTAGGCAAAACCATTCAGGACATAGGTGTAGGCAAGGACTTCATGACCAAAACACCAAAAGCATTCACAACAAAAACCAAAATAGACAAATGGGACCTAATCAAACTCCACAGCTTCTGCACCGCAAAAGAAACAATCACTAGAGTGAATCGGCAACCAACGGATTGGGAAAAAATTTTTGCAGTTTACCCATCTGACAAAGGGCTGATATCTAAAATTTACAAAGAACTAAAACAGATTTACAAGAAAAAAACTAACACGCCCATTCAAAAGTGGGCAAAGGATATGAACAGACACTTTACAAAAGAAGACATACGTGAGGCCAACAAACATATGAAAAAATGCTCA
>NW_022438468.1:0-14444 GCF_009761245.1 Sapajus apella
CCCAGTGTGTAGTGCTCCCCTCCCTGTGTCCATGTGTTCTCATTGTTCAACACCCGCCTATGAGTGAGAACATGCGGTGTTTGATCTTCTGCTCTTCTGTCAGTTTGCTGAGAATGATGGTTTCCAGGTTCATCCATGTCCCCACAAAAGACCCAAGCTCATCGTTTTTGATGGCTGCATAATATTCCATGGTGTATATGTGCCACATTTTCCCTATCCAGTCTATCGTCGATGGGCATTTGGGTTGGTTCCAGGTCTTTGCTATTGTAAACAGTGCTGCAATGAACATTCGTGTACACGTGTCCTTATAGTAGAACGATTTGTAATCCTTTGGATATATACCCAGTAATGGGATTGCTGGGTCAAATGGAATTTCTATTTCTAGGTCCTTGAGGAATCGCCACACTGTCTTCCACAATGGTTGAACTAATTTACACTCCCAACAACAGTGCAAAAGTGTTCCTATTTCTCCACATCCTCTCCAGCATCTGTTGTCTCCAGATTTTTTAATGATCGCCATTCTAACCGGCGTGAGATGGTATCTCAGTGTAGTTTTGATTTGCGTTTCTCTGATGACCAGTGATGATGAGCATTTTTTCATATGTTTGTTGGCCTCACGTATGTCTTCTTTTGAGAAGTGTCTGTTCATATCCTTTGCCCACTTTTGAATGGGCTTGTTAGTTTTTTTCTTGTAAATCTGCTTTAGTTCTTTGTAAATTTTGGATATCAGCCCTTTGTTAGATGGGTAAACTGCAAAAATTTTTTCCCAATCTGTTGGTTGCTGATTCACTGTAATGATTGTTTCTTTTGCTGTGCAGAAGCTGTGGAGTTTGATTAGGTCCCATTTGTCTATTTTGGCTTTTGTTGTCAATGCGTTTGGCGTTTTGGTCATGAAGTCCTTGCCTACACCTACGTCCTGAATGGTTTTGCCTAGATTTTCTTCTAGGGTTTTTATGGTGTTAGGTCTTATGTTTAATTGAGGATCTAGAAACAGATATTTCCAGCCATATACAGGCATATGAAAATTAGCAGTAAGACTGTGTTTAAAACACCAGAGAAACGTATATGTCGAACGGCTCCCCTTTGTGTTCGTTCACCTTAGCAAGTTGCATCTATGTTTAGATTCAGCGAGTTAGAAACACGTTTGTTCTAAAAGCTGCATTTGGATATTCCAGAGTGAATGTGAGTATAGATTGTAATGAGAAATGCCTTCTCTAAAAGAAAAACGAGCTATCTACCAGAATGTTTATCAAGCTGTACAGTCAACATACAGAGTTAAACTGATGTGTGTGTGTGCAGCAGATCAGAAGTCCTTTCTTTGGAGAATCTAGAAACAGATATTTCCAGCCATATGCAAGCATATAAGAATTAGAAGTATGACTGCATTTAAAACAGAGGAGAAACCTATATGTCTTTTTTTCCCCCATTTATTTATTTCATTGCATTTTAGGTTTTGGGGTACATGTGAAGAACATGTAAAATTGTTGCATAGGTACAAACGTGGCAGTGTGATTTGCTGCCTTCCTCCCCATGACTTACATCTGACATGTCTCCCCTTGCTATCTCTCCCCAACTCCCCACCCCCCAGCTTAACTCCCCTATTTCCCCCCACCGACCCCAGTGTCTAGTGCTCCCCTCCCTGTGTCCATGTGTTCTCATTCTTCATTCCATTTCATGCAGCAATCCCATTACTGGTTATATATCCCAAGTATTACCAATCGTTCTACTATTAGTTCACGTTCACGCGAATGTTCATTGCAGCACTGTTTACAACAGGAAAGACCTGGAACAAACCCAAATGTCCATCGACGAGAAATATATATTGCAAATTGCTCTGCATTGTGTTCATTCACCTTATAAATGAACATAAAGTTTATTTATAAAGTTGTATCTATGGTTAGATTCAGCGAATTAGAAACCCATTTCTTCTAAAAGCTGCGTTTGGATATTCCAGAGTGAATGGCAGGATAGACTGTAATGAGAAATATCTTGCTATAAAACAAAAACGGAGCTATCTAGCAGAATGGCTGTCAAGCTTTGCAATCAACTTACAGAGTTAAACTGATATGTGTGTGCCTCAGTTCAGAAATCCTTTCTTTGGAGAATTTAAAAACAGATATTTCCAGCCATATACAGGCATATAAGAATTAGCAATAAGACTGGGTTTCAAACACAGGAGAAATGTATATTTCAAACTGCTCTGCATTGTGTTCATTCACCTTAGGAAGTTGCATCTAGGTTTAGATTTAGGGAGTTAGAAACACGTTTCTTTTAAAAGCTGCGTTTGGATATTCCAGAGTGAATGGCAGTACAGGATGTAATGAGAAATATCTTGCTCTAAAACAAAAACGCAGCCATCTAGCAGAATGGTTCTCAAGCTGTACAATCAACTTACAGAGTTCAACTGAGGTGTGTGTGCAGCAGTTCAGAAATGCATTCTTTGGAGAACCTAGAGACAGACATTTGCAGCCATATACAGGCATATAAGCATTAGTAGTAAGACTGCGTTTAAAACACAGGAGAAAAGCATATTTCAAACTGCTCTGCTTTCTCTTCCTTCACCTTAGGTAGTTGCATCTATGTTTAGATTCAGCAAGTTAGAAACACGTTTCTTCAAAAAGCTGCGTTTGTAAATTCCAGAGTGAATGGGACTATAGGCTGTAATGAGAAATATCTTGCTCTAAGACAAAAACGGAGATATCTAGCAGAATGGTTGTCAAGCTTTGCAATCAACTTATAGAGTCAAACTGATGTGTGTGTGCAGCAGTTCAGAAATCCATTCTTTGGAGAATCTTGAAACAGATATTTCCATCCATATACAGACATATAAGAATTAGCAGTAGGACAGCGTTTAAAACACAGGAGATACGTATATTTCAAGCTGCTCTGCTTTGTGTTCGTTCCCCTTAGGAAGTTCCATGTAGGCTTAGATTCAGCGAGTTAGAAACAAGTTTCTTTTAAAAGCTGCGTTTTGATATTCCAGAGTGAATGGGACGATAGGCTACAATGAGCAATAACTTGCTCTGAAACAAAAACGGAGCTACCTACCAGATTGGTAGTCAAGCTGTACAATCAGCTTACAGAGTTAAATTGATATGTGTGTGCAGCAGATCAGAAATCCTTTATTTGGAGAATCTAGAATGTGATATTTGCAGCCATATACACGCATATGAGAATTAGCAGTACGACTGCGTTTAAAACAGAGGAGAAACGCATATTACTTTTTTTCCCATTTAGTTTCTTGCATTTTATGTTTTGCAGTACATGGGAAGAATATGCAAATTGTCGCATACATACACACGTGGCTGTGTGATTTGTTGCCTTCCTCCCTATCACCTACATCTGGCATTCCTCCCCTTACTATCACTCCCCAGCTGACCACCCCCACCATCACTCCCCTATTTCCCCCCAACTGACTCGAGTGTGTAGTGCCCCCTCACTGTGTCCATGTGTTCTCATTGTTCATTCCATTTGACCCAGCAATCCCATTACTGGTTATATATCCAAAGGATTACAAATCGTTCTACTATAAGGACACGTGCACACGAATGTTCATTACAGCACTGTTTACAATAGGAAAGACCTGCAACCAACCCAAATGCCCATCGACGAGAAACGTATATTACAAACTGCTCTGCTTTGTGTTCATTAACCTTAGGAAGTTGCATCTATGTTTAGATTCAGCGAGTTAGAAACACGTTTCTTCTAAAAGCTGCGTTTGGATATTCCAGAGTGAATGGGAGTATAGGCTGTAATGAGAAATATCTTGCTCTAAAGCAAAAACGGAGCTAACTAGCAGAATGATTGTTAAGCTGTACAATCAACTACAGAGTTAAATTGATGTGTGTGTGCAGCAGTTCAGAAATACTTTCTTTGTAGAATCTTGAAACAGATATTTCCGGCCATATACAGGCATATACGAAAGAGCAGTAAGACTGCGTTTCAAACACAGGAGAAACGTATATTTCAAACCGCTCTGCTTTCTGTTCATTCACCTTAGGAAGTTGCATCTATGTTCAGATTCAGCGAGTTAGAAGCACGTTTCTTCTGAAAGCTGCGTTTGGATATTCCAGAGTGAATTGAAGGATAGGCTGTGATGAGAAATATCTTGCTCTAAAACAAAAACGGAGCTATCTAGCAGAAAGGTTGACAAGCTGTGAAATCAACATACAACGTTAAACTGATGTGTGTGTGCAGCCGTTCAGTAATCTTTTCTTTGGAGAATCTAGAGACAGATATTTCCAGCCATATACAGGCCTATATCATTTAGCAGTAACGCTGCGTATAAAACAGATGAGAAACCTATATTTCAAACTACTCTGCTTTGTGTTCATTCGCCTTAGGATGTTGCATCTATGTTTAGATTCAGTGAGTTAGAAACATGTTTCTTGTAAAAGTTGCGTTTTGATATTCCTCAGTGAAACGGAGTATAACCTGTAATGAGAAATATCCTGCCCTAAAACAAAAACGCAGCTATCTAGCAGAATGGTTGTCAGGCTGTACAATCAACTTACAGAGTTAAACTGACGTGTGTGTGCAGCAGATCAGAAATCCTTTATTTGGGGAATCTAGAAACAGATATTCCCGCCATATACAAACATACAAGAATCAGCAGTGAGACACCGTTTGAAACACAGGAGAAACGTATATTTCTTTTTTTTTTTTTCATTTATTTATTTTATTGTATTTTAGGTTTTGGGGTACATGTGAAGAACATGGAAAATTGTTACATAGGTACACACGTGGCAGTGTGGTTTGCTGCCTTCCTCACCATCACCTACATCTGGCATTTCTCCCCTTGCTATCTCTCCCCAGCTCCCCACCCCCCACCGTCACTCCCCTATTTCACCCAAACTGATCCCAGTGTCTAGTGCTCCCCTTTCTGTGTCCATGTGTTCTCATTGTTCACTCCATTTGACCCAGAAATCCCATTTCTGGTTATATATCCAAAGTATTAAAAATCGTTCTAGTATAATTTCACATTCATGTGAATGTTCATTGCAGCACTGTTTACAATAGCAAAGACCTGGAACCAACCCAAATGCCCATCGATGAGAAACGTATATTGCAAATTACTCTGCTTTGTGTTCGTTCACCTTAGGAAGTTGCATCTATGTTTAGATTCAGCGAGTTAGAAACACGTTTCTTCTAAAAGCTACGTTTGGATATTCCAGAGTGAAAGGGAGGATAGGCTGTAATGAGAAATATCTTGCTCTAAAACGAAAACTGATGTGTCTGTGCAGCCGTTCAGAAATCCATTATTTGGAGAATCTAGAATCAGGTATTTCCAGCCATGTACAGGCATATAAGGATCACCAGTAAGGCTGCCTTTAAAACACAGGAGAAACGTATATTTCAAACTGCTCTGCTTTGTGTTCATTGACCTTAGGAAGTTGCATATTGTTTAGATTCAGCGAGTTAGAAACAGGTTTCTTCTAAAAGCTGCGTTTGGATATTCCAGAGTGAATGGGCGTATAGGCTGTAACGAGAAATATCTTGCTCTAAAACAAACCTGGAGCTGTATAGCAGAATGGTTGTCAAGCTGTACAATCAACGTACAGAGTTAAACTGATGTGTGTGTGCAGCAAATCAGAATCCTTTCTTTGGAGAATCTAGAAACAGATATTTCCAGCCATATACAAGCATATAAGAAATAGAAGTATGACTGTGTTTACAACACAGGAGAAACCTATATTTCTTCCCCACCCCCCTTCATTTTATTGCATTTTAGGTTTTGGGGTACATGTGAAGAAAATGCAAAATTGTTTCATATGCACACACGTGGCAGTGTGATTTGCTGCCTTCCTCCCCATCACCTACATCTGGCATTTCTCCCCTTGCTATCTCTCCCCAGCTCCCCACCCCCTAGTGTCCATCTCCTATATTCCCCCAACTGACCCCAGTGTCTAGTGCTCCCCTCCCTGTGTCCATGTGTTCTCATTCTTCATTCCATTTGTCCCAGCAACCCCATTGCTGGTTATATATCCAAAGTATTACAAATCGTTCTAGTATGATTTCACGCGCAAGCGAATGTTCATTGCAGCACTGTTTACAACAGCAAAGACCTGGAACTAACCCAAATGCCCATCCATTAGAAACGTATATTGCAAATTGCTCTGCTTTGTGCTCGTTCACCTTAGAAAGTTGTGCCTATGTTTCGATTCAGCGAGTTAGAAACACGTTTATCCCAAAAGCTGCGTTTGGATATCCCAGAGTGAATGGAAGGATAGGCTGTAATGAGAAATTTTTGCTCTAAAAGAAAAAAGGAGCTATCTAGCAGAATGGTTGTCAAGCTGTGCAATCAACTTACAGAGTTAAACTGTTGTGTGTGTGCCTCAGTTCAGAAATCCTTTCTTTGGAGAATCTAGAAAGAGATATTTCCAGACATATAGAGGCTTATAAGAATTAGCAATAAGACTGTGTTTAAAACACAGAAGAAACGAATATTTCAAACTGCTCTGCATTGTGTTCGTTTACCTTAGGAAGTTGCATCTATGTTTAGATTAAGGGAGTTAGAAACTCGTTTCTTCTAAAAGCTGCGTTTGGATATTCCAGAGTGAATTGGAGTATAAGATGTAATGAGAAATATCTTGCTCTATAAAAAAAACAGAGCTATCTAGCAGAATGGTTCTCAAGCTGTAGAATGAAATTACAGGGTTCAACTGAGATGTGTGTGCAGCAGTTCAGAAATCCATTCTTTGGAGAATCTAGAGACAGATATTTCCAGCCATACACAGGCATATAAGAATTAGTAGTAAGACCACGTTTAAAACACAGGAGAAAAGTATATTTCAAACCGCTCTGCTTTGTGTTCATTCACCTTAGGCAGTTGCATCTATGTTTATATTCAGCGAGTTAGAAACACGTTTCTTCTAAAAGCTGCATGTGGATATTCCGGAAGGGAATTGGTGTAGAGGTTGTGTTGAGAAATGCCTTTCTCTAAAACAAAAACGGAGTTATGTAGCAGAATGGTTGTCATGCTGTACAATCAACGTACAGAGTTAAACTGATTCTCCTTTCTTTGGAGAATCTAGAAACATATATTCCCAGCCATATACAGTCATGTAAGAATTAGCAGTAAGACTGCGTTTAAAACACAAGAGAAACCTATATTTCTTTTTTTTATGTTTTATTATTTTATTTTCTATATTTGAAATTTTTTGCAATAAAATGCAAGAAAGAATCCTGGTAAAACAGTGGGAGATTATTCGATGATGTGCAGTTGTTATATATAGTATTATTGATTGTATTTATGAAATGTAAGTATTTCCTGAGTCAGGAGCAATATGCAAAATGGACTTGGAGAGTTAAAAATAATTGCTGTAGTTTGGCAAGGTCATGCTCAGAAAGTAGCGTATTTCATTTTAGGGGCAAATAGCCAGAAAGAAGAAATCGTTTGCCAGAAAAATATAATTAACTGAACAATAAACTGATAAAAGCTAAAAAAAAGCCCAAAACTCTTCCAACAGTGTAATAAACAAAAGTATATTCACCGTGAAATTCGTCTGTGGTGCAATAATCATTCAGCAGTATCAATGTTTCCTTAGACATCGCTGTGAAACTTAACATTAGATGTAGAAATCAGGAAGGATCACACACAATGTCCAACATGCAATATTTTATCGTGGTTTGATGGTTTAAGGCATGCTCCATAAACTCAACAGGGACCGAGCAGGAAGCACATAAATTGGACTGAGTAGTAATGGTATTTCCTGCAACACTGGGGACCAGAGAGTCAGGGCAAGAAGGAAGGAGCTTAGGATAGGGTGGAAGATGAGCATTCAATTCTCTAAATTGAGAGAAACGTATCTTTCAAATTGCTCTGCTTTGTGTTCATTCACCTTAGGAAGTTGCATCTATGTTTAGATTCAGCGAGTTAGAAACAAGTTTCTTCTAAAACCTTGGTTTGGATATTCCAGAGTGAATGGGAGTATAGGCTGCAATGAGAAGTATCTTGCTCTAAAACAAAAATGGAGCTATCTAGCAGAATGGTTGTCAAGCTGTACAATCAACGTACAGAGTTAAACTGATGTGTGTATGCAGCAGTTCAGAAATCCTATCTTTGGAGAATCCAGAATCATATATTTCCAGCTATATACAAGCAAATAAGAATTAGCAGTAAGACTGCATTTAAAACACAGGAGAAATGAATATTTCAAACTGCTTTGCTTTGTGTTCGTTCAACTTAGGAAATTGCATCTATGTTTAGATTCAGCGAGTTAGAAACATGTTTCTTCTAAAAGCTGCGTTAGGATATTCCAGAGTTAATGGGAGTATAGGCTGTAATAAGAAATATCTCGCTCTAAAAGAAAAACAGAGCTATCTAGCAGAATGGTTGTCAAGCCGTAAAATCAACTTATATAGTTAAACTGATGTGTGTGTACAGCAGTTGAGAAATACTTTCTTTGGAGAATATAGAAACAGATATTTCCAGCCATATACAGGCATAGAAGAATTAGCAGTAAGACTGTGTTTAAAACACAAGAGAAACGTTTACTTCAAACTGCTATGCTTTTCGTTTGTTCAAGTTAGGAAGTTGCATCTATGTTTAGATTCAGCGAGTTAGAAACACGTTTCTTTTAAAATCTGTCTTTGTATATTCCAGAATGAATTGGAGTATAGGCTGTAATGTGAAACATCTTGCTCTAAAACAAAAACGCAGCTATATAGCAGAATGGTTGTCAAGCTGTACAATCAACTTACAGAGATAAACTGATGTCTGTGTGTAGCAGTTCATAAATCCTTTCTTTGGATAATCTAAAAACAGATATATCCAGCCATAAACAGACATATAAGAATTAGCAGTAAGACTGCCTTTAAAACACAGGAGAAACGTGT
Source organism: Sapajus apella (assembly GCF_009761245.1). NCBI lineage: Eukaryota > Metazoa > Chordata > Mammalia > Primates > Cebidae > Sapajus > Sapajus apella. The sequence continues at coordinate 8,839 of NW_022438468.1, forward strand.
AATTCAAACTGCTTTGCTGTGTGTTCGTTCACCGTAGGAAATTGCATCTATGTTTGGATTCAGCGAGTTAGAAGTAGGATTCTTCTAAAAACTGTGTTTGGATATTCCAGAGTGAATGGGATTATAGGATATGATGAGAAATAACTTGCTCTAAAACAAAAACGGAGCTATGTAGCAGAATGGTTGCCAAGCTGTACAATCAACTTACAGATTTAATCTGATGTGTGTGTGCATCAGTTCAGAAATCCTTTCTTTGGAGAATCTGGAAACAGATATTTCCAGCCATATACAGACATATAAGAATTAGCAGTAAGACTGCGTTTAAAACACAGGAGAAACGTATATTTCAAACAGCTCTGCTTTGTGTTCGTTCACCTTATGAAGTTCAATCGATGTTTAGGTTCAGCGAGTTAGAATCACGTTTCTTCTAAAAGCTGCGTTTGGATATTTCAGAGTGAATGGGAGTATAGGCTATAATGAGAAACATCTGTATCTAAAACAAAAACGGAGCTGTCTAGCAGAATGGTTGTCAAGCTGTACAATCAACTTACAGATTTAAAGTGATGTGTGATGCAGCAGTTCAGAAATCCTTTCTTTGGAGAATACAGAAACAGGTATTTAGAGCCACATACAAGCATATAAGTATTAGCAGTAACACTGCGTTTAAAACACAGGACAACCGTCTATATTTTACTGTTCTGTTTTGTTTTCGTTCACCTTAGGAAGTTCCATCTTTGTTTAGAATCAGCGAGTTAGAAACACGTTTCTTCTAAAAGCTGCGTTTGGATATTCCAGAGTGAATGGGAGTATAAGCTGTAATGAGAAATGTCTTGGTCTAAAATAAAAACGGAGCTATATAGCAGAATGGTTTTCAAGCTGTACAATCTCCTTACAGAGATAAACTGATGTGTGTACAGCAGTTCAGAAATCCTTTCTTTGGAGAATCTAGCAACAGATATTTCCAGCCATATACAGGCATATAAGAATTAGCAGTAAGACTGCGTTAAAAACACAGGAGAAACCTCTATATCAAGCTGCTCTGCTTTGTATTCATTCACCTTAGGAAGTTGCATGTATGTTTCGAGTCAGCGAGTTAGAAACACGTTTCCTCTAAAAGCTGCGTTTCAACATTCCACAGTGAATGGGAGTAGAGGAATGTAATGAGAAATAGCTTGCTCTTAAAAAAAAAAAACACGGAGCAATCTAGCAGAATGTTTGTCAAGTTGTACAATCATCTTACAGAGTTAAACTGATGTGTGTGCAGCAGTTCAGAAACCCTTTCTTTGGAGAATCTAGCAACAGATATTTCCAGCCATATACAGACATATAAGAATTAGCAGTAAGACTGCATTTAAAACACAGGAGAAACGTCTATTTCAAACTGCTCTCCTTTGTGTTCGTTCACCTTAGGAAGTTGCATCTATGTTAAGATTCAGCGAGTTAGAAACACGTTTCTATTAAGGCTGCATTTGGATATTACAGAGTGAATGGAGGTTTAGGCTGAAATGAGAAATATGTTGCCCTAAAACAAAAACGGAGTCATCTAGCAGAATGGTTGTCAAGCAGTCCAATCAACATACAGAGTTAAACTGATGTGTGTGTGCAGCAGTTCAGAAATACTTTCTTTGAAGAATCTAGAAACAGATATTTCTAGCCATATACAGGCATTTAAGAAATAGCCATAAGATTGCTTTGAAAACACAGGAGAAACGTCTATGTCAAACTGTTCTTCTTTGTGTTCGTTCATCTTAGGAAGTTGCACCTATGTTTACATTCAGCGAGTTAGAAACACGTTTTTTCTAAAAGCTGTGTTTGGATATTCGACAGTGAATGAGAGTATAGGTTGTAATGAGAAATATCTTGCTCTAAAACAAAAACGGACCTATGTGGCAGAATGGTTGTCAGGCTGTAAAATCAACTTACAGAGTTAAACTGATGTGTTTGCAGCAGTTCAGATATACTTTCTTTTGAGAATCTAGATACAGATATTTGCAGCCATATAGAGGCATATAAGAATTAGCAGTAAGACTGCGTTTAAAACACTGGAGAAACGTCTATTTCAAACTGCTCTGCTTTGTGTTCGTTCACCTTAGGAAGTTGCATCTATGTTTAGATTCCACGAGTTAGAAACACGTTTCTTCTAAAAGCTGCTTTTGGATATTCCAGAGTGAATGGGAGTGTAGGCTGTAATGAGAAATATCTTGCTCTAAAACAAAAACGGAGCTACCTAGTAGAATGGTTGCCAAGCTGCACAAGCAACTTACAGAGTTATACTGATATGTTTGTGCAGCAGTTTAGAAATCCTTTCTTTGGAGAATCTAGAAACAGATATTTTCTGCCTTATACAGGCATTTAAGAATTAGCACTGACTGCGTTTAAAACAGAGGAGAAACATCCATTTCAAATTGTTCTGTTTTGTGTTCGTTCATCTTAGGAAGTTGCATCTACGTTTAGATTCAGCAAGTTAGAAACACGTTTCTTCTAAAAGCTGCGTTTGGTTGTTCCAGAGTGAATTTGATAGGCTTTAATGAGAAATATCTTGCTCTAAAACAAAAACGGAGTTATGTATCAGAATGGTTGTCAACTGCACAATCAACTTACAGAGCTGAACTGATGTGTGTTTGCAGCAGTTCCGAAATAATTTCTTTGGAGAATCTAGAAACAGATATTTCCAGCCACATACAGGCATGTAAGAATTAGCAGTAAGACTGCGTTTGAAACACAAGTGAAACCTATATTTCTTTTTTTTTAAATATTTTCTTATCTTAGTTTCTATATTTGAAATTTTTTGCAATAAAATGCAAGAAAGAATCCTGTTGAAACTGTACGAGATTATTCGATGATGTGCATTTGTTATATACGGTATTATTACTTGTATTTAACAATTGTACCTATTTCCTGAGTCAGGAACAATAAGCCAAGTCGACATGGAGAGTTAAAAATAATTGGAATAATTTGGCAAGGTGATACTCAAAAAGTAGCGTATTTCATTTTAGGGGCAAATAGCCAGAAAGAAGAAATCATTTGCCAGAAAAATATAATTAACTGAACAATAAACTGAAAAAAGCTAAAAAAACCCCAAAACTGTTCCATCAGTGTAATAAAGAAAAGCATATTCACCATGCAATTTGTCTGTAGTGCAATAATCATTCAGCAATATCAAGGTTTCCTTAGATTTCGCTGTGAAACGTAACATTAGATGTAGAAATCAGGAAGGATCACACACAATGTCCAACATGCAATATTCTATCGTGGTTTGATGGTTTACGGCATGCTCCATAAACCCAACACAGACGGAGCAGGAGCACATAAATTGGACTCAGTAGTAATGGTATTTCCTGCATCACTGGGGACCAGAGAGTCAGGGCAGGAAGGAAGCTTTGGATAGGGTGGAAGATGAGCATTCAGTTCTCTATATTGAGAGAAACTTATATTTCCAATTGCTCTGCTTTGTTCTCGTTCACCTTAGGAAGTTGCATCTCTGTTCAGATTCAGCGAGTTATAAACACCTTTGTTCTACAAGCTGCGTTTGGATATTCCAGAGTGAATGGGAGTATAGGCTGTATTGAGAAATATCTTGCTCTAAAACAAAAATGGAGCCATCTAGCGGAATTGTTGTCAAGCTGTACAATCAACTTACAGAGTTCAACTGATGTTTGTGTGCAGCAGTTCAGAAATTCTTTCTTTGGGGAATCTAGAAACAGATTTTGCCAAGCACATACAGGTATATAAAATTAGCAGTAAGAGTGTGTTTACACACAGGAGAAATGTCTATTTCAAACTGTTGTTGTGTTTGTTCGTTCACCTTAGGAAGTTATATGTATGTTTAGATTCAAAGAGTTAGAAACACGTTTCTTCTAAAATCTGCGTTTGGATATTCCAGAGTGAATATTAGTATAGGCTGCAATGAGAAATATCTTGCTCTAAAACAAAAACGGAGCTATCTAGCAGTATGGCTGTCAAGCAGTACAATCAACTTACAGAGGTAAACTGATGTGTGTGTGCAGCAGTTCAGAAATCATTTCTTTGGAGAATCTAGAAACAGATGTTTCCAGCCATATACAGGTGTATATGAACTGGAAGTAAGACTGCACTTACAACCCGTAGAAACGTCTATTTCAAACTGTTCTCTTTGTGTTCATTCACCTTAGGAAGCTGCATCTATGTTTAGATTCAGCAAGTTAGAAACACGTTTCTTCGAAAAGCTGCGTTTGGATATTCCAGAGTGAATAGGAGTATAGGTATAATGAGAAATATCTTGCTCTAATACATAAACGGAGCTATCTAGCAGAATGATTGTCAAGCTGTATAATTAACTTACAGAGTTAAACAGACTTGTGTGCGCAGAAGTTCAGAAATCCTTTCTTTGGAGAACCTAGAAATAGATACTTAACGCCATGTACAGGCATGTAAGATTTAACAGTAAGACTGTGTTTAAAACACAGGAGAAACGTATATGTCAAAATCCTCTGCTTTGTGTTCGTTAACCTTAGGAAGTTGCATCTCTGTTCAGTTTCAGCGAGTTAGAAACACCTTTCTTCTAAAAGCTGCGTTTGGATTTTCCAGAGTGAATGGGAGTATAGGCTGTAATGAGTAACATCTTGTTCTAAAACAAAAGCGGAGCTAACAAGCAGAGTGGTTGTCAAGCTGTAAAATCAGTGTATACAGTTAAATTGATGTATGTGTGCAGCAGTTCGGAACTCCTTTCTTTGGACAATCTAGAAACAGATATTTCCAGCCATATACAGGTTATAAGAATTAGCAGTAAGACTGCGTTTAAAACACAGGAGAATTGTATATTTCAAACTCCTCTGCTTTGTGTTCGTTCACCTTTGGATGTTGCATCTATGTTTAAATTCAGCGAGGTAGAAACACGTTTCTTCTCAAAGCTGGCTTTGGATATTCCAGAGTGAAAGGGAGGATAGGCTGTAATGAGAAATATCTTGCTCTAAAACAAATACGGAGCTATCTAGCAGAATGGTTGTCAAGCTGTGCAATCAACTTACAGAGTTATACTTATGTGTGTGTGCAACTCTTCACAAATCCTTTCTTTAGAGAATCTAGAAACATATATTTCCAGTCATATACAGGGATACATGAATTAGCAGTAAGACTGCGTTTAAAACACAGGAGAAAGGTCTATTTCAATCTGCTCTACTTTGTGTTCGTTTGCCTTAGGTAGTTGCATCTATGTTTAGATTCAGCGAGTTAGAAACACGCTTCTTCTAAAATCTGCATTTGGATATTCCAGATCATATGGGACTATAAGCTGTAATGAGGAATATCTTGCTCTAAAACAAAAACGAAGGTATCTTGCAGTATGATTGTCAAGGTGTACAATAAACTTACAGAGTTAAACTGATGTGTGTGTTCAGCAGTTCAGAAATCCTGCCTTTGTAGAATCTAGAAACACATATTTCCAGCCAAATACAGGCATATCAGAATAAGCTGTAAGACTGCGTTTAAAAAACAGGAGAACCTGGAAACCATCATTCTCAGCAAACTGACAGAAGACCAGAAGATCAAACACCGCATGTTCTCACTCATAGGCGGGTGTTAAACAATGAGAACACATGGACACAGGGAGGGGAGCACTACACACTGGG
>NW_022438469.1:0-14434 GCF_009761245.1 Sapajus apella
GTTTCTAATATTTCTGTTTGTGGTTATTCACTACCTCAGTTCACCGGACCCCTCCTCTAGGCCAGGCCTCACCCCTCCCTTCAGCCCGCTCAAGGGACTAGGCCCACCCCAGGCTCAGCACCCCTTAGCACCAGGGCCGCAGGCCTTCAGGATCCACATCAGCCGGTTAGTGGGTTTGTCAGTCCATTTTTGCATTGCTATAAAGAAATACCTCAGGCTAGGTAATTTATAAAGAAAAGCTATTAAAAATGTGCTGGGTTCTGCAGGCTGTACAGAAAGTACAGAGCCAACATGTACTTTTGGTGGGGGTCCCAGGCAACTCACAGTCACGGTGGAAGGTAAAGGGGAGCCAGCACCTCTGTCTCTCGACACTTGCTACCTCTCCTCTATGGCCCTGGGCAGAACTGGACAGGGTGCCGTCTCACTGATAGGAGTTGGATGTGTATCCCCTCCAAATCTCAGGTCAGAGCAAGAGCAAAATAGTGGAGGAGATGCCACGCACTTAAACAACCAAATCTCACCTGAACTAACTGAGCAAGGACCCACCTAGTGAAGAGGGAGACCCAAGCATCTGAGATCAACTTCCCCTTTAACTATCACACTGCATTTCAATAGAAGAAAAGGCTGACCGGCTGGCGCCTCCGGTTTCACCTTCCTGCAGGTGGCAGGCTGGGTCTTGGGGAAACGCTCCAGAAGGAACTATTTTTACGTAAAACAAGATCAAACCAGAAAACTTTTTACATGTGAGTCTTAAAACTGTAAACCGGAACCCTTTCATATGTGATTCCTGAAACTGTAAACAGAGACCTTTTCATATGTGATTTCTAAAGCTATAAACCTAAGATTCTTCCACATGTAATATCTAAAGTATAAGCCTATGTAAAAGCAGAACGTTCCTTTGTTAGGGGAGCTGTGCTTCGGACAAATTATACTCAGGCTCCCGGCCAAATAAACTCTTTCCTCCTGCATTTGGTGTTTGGGGGATCCGTGTCTGCGGCCGCTCCTGCCACACTAGCACCCAGGGAATGGTGCTAAACCGTTTATGAAGGATCTGCCCCAATGATCCAATCACCTCCCACCAGCTTCCCCTTCATCAGGAAGAATCGCATTTCCACATGACATTTGGAGGGGACAAACACCCAAACAGTATCAGTGGGCCAGTCCCCTGTCCAGTTCTGCCTTGGACCAGCTAGGAGAGGCCATACGTGTGCAGCCAGCAGCCTCTTCCTGCTACCCCCAGCTCTTCTATGGAACTCCCCCCAACCTGCACACTCCTCTGATGCCCAGTCCAGGGGGAGGCCTGTGCTCTCCCAGAGAATCGTGGGGTACAGCCGACATCTGACCAGGCCCACACAAGGTTGCTGAAGAGACCTGCAAGAGGCTCCTAAACAAGCCAGGCCACAAAGGCCACAGCCCAGCAGGTCTCCTCTAAATCTCATGCTGAAATTTGACTCTAGTGTTAGAGTTGGGCTCTAATGGGAAGTGTCCAGGTCCTGGGGGTGGATCCCTCATCAATGGCTTGATGCTGTCTTTGTGGTAATGAGTGCGTTCTTTCTCTGTTAGTTCCTGTGAGAACTGATTGTTAAGAGTCTGGCAACTTCCTCTGCCCCCTTCACCTTCTACCACAAGCCCAGGCTTCCTGAGGCCTCACCAGAGGCAGACACTGATGCCACTCTTCTTGTACAGCCTGCAGAAGCATGAGCCAAATGAAGTTCTTCTCTTTATAAATTTCCCAGCCTGAGGTGATCTTCCATAGCAACACAGGTGAACTAAGACAGGTGGCACCCAGGGATTCCATGTTGACCATTTCAGGGATTTCTGGAGAGCCAAGGCAGGGCCCTTGGCCAGCAGATTACATGAGGCTGAAGCTCTGGAGTGAGACAATCTGGGTTCACCTTCCAGATCCATCATATTTCCTGGATGAGTAATCTTTAGCAAGGTGCTGAACTATCTAAGCCTTGAGCTCCCACATAGGAGCAATAAAGATAATAATTGCATTTACTCCTGGGCTGCTACAAGAATTAAGAGATAGTATATTTTTAAAGAGCACTCAACAGTAGTGTTTAGTTATGATTGTTACTATAATTCGGGGACATCTGCTTTAGAATTGGCACAGTTTCTGTAGCTGGATTGCTCCCATTGCTTTCTCTATTTGGCACAGAAGTTGCCCATCCTCCATGAACTTGATTCCCAGTCCCTATGACTCAGCAGCTCCTTCACATGCTGAGTCGCCGATGATTCTCAGGACAACCCTTCAAGGTTGGAGGTACAGATTGTTATCCCGATGCAAAGGCTGATGAGATTGCATTTCAGCAACACCAAGAGATTTCTAAATTGTTTTGATTTTAATCAGATTATACATTCATTGTTTTGTTTTGTTTTGTTAAGGAAGGGGAAATTAAGGAGATTGAAAATGAGGTCTTTCTCCTATCTCTGACTCCCATGGCCTGGTTGTGGTTCCTAGAGGCAGGCACTGTTATCAGTGTCTTGTGTTACTACCCAGAGATAGTCTATGCACTTACACACACACATGTGCATCTCCTCATACACAACACACGCTATGCGACTGTCCTGCTCTTTGCCGTTTCTCATAGCAACGTTTGTTGGAGCTCACTTGGGATCTGTACACAGGGATGTGTCCCATCTCCTGTCTGCATGCTTTTCTTTGTGGGCATCTAAAGCCACTCTGCTTCTGGTATTTAAGTTATGTCTCATTTAAGTTGTTGCTGGACACTACAAATCATGTTGCAGTGACTATCCTTATATTTGTGCCTTTGCACACATGGATGTTTATATAGTAGAGAAAAAAGTCATTAGGGTAGATCTAATATGATTTTTTTAGTTTGTTTTTTAATTTTACCTATGGATATTCACAATGCCAAAATGTGGTTTGCGTAAATTCAAATGTTTCCATTTCGTGGCTTATTCTTTTCGTATCTTGCTTTAAAAGATAGCCTGCAATTCAAAAGTAGGTTTTTAATTAGCTCTTGTTTTATTCAAGTTCACTTACGGTTTAAATTTTATGTTAAGTCTTAGATCCACTTGAATCTTATTTTGGAGTCAGGTGACACAGTTGCCTGGTGTCACAGAGTGGTGAGAAGATTGGACTTAAGAGTCTGCAAGATTTAAGTCCAGGTCCTTTTTATTTTCTGCCTGTGTGAACTTCAAAATTTATTTAACCTCTCTGGCTTCAGCTGTCTTAAATGAGATAGGAAAACAATGAGAATGCTTACCTCATTGAACTTGTTTGGGTTTAGAGAAAATGTTTCAGCACAGTATTCAGTAACTGTCCTATTAATATTAGCTGCTCTCTTGATTGTGATGGGGATTAATTTCCCAAGCCCACCTGGAATCAGAAACAGGTGTCCCAGCTTCCAGGCTGGTATCTTTTTCTTCACCAGCCACCCTTCTCAGGGATACCCTCCTGGGGAGACTGTCAGTTCCAGAGTGTCAAACATCTCTGGGTTCAAGCTCATAAGTGGCTGCAGGGCGTCAAGGACCAGCCAATACCTTCTTGGTTACCAGAGCCCTGCATTTAAATGGAAGTTTATTGCTGTGGGTCTCCATACAGTCATCATCAACTCCCATCTTACCAAGGAGCCTAAAGCATCTGTGCAACCAGAAAAGTGGTAAAGATGGAGGAAAGGGCTGTTTGCAGTGGCTCACACCACCTGTAATCCCAACAATTTGGGAGGCCCAGGCAGGAGGATGGCTTAAGGCCAAGAGTTCAGAACCAGCTTGGAAAAAATAGCCAGACCCTCACTCTACAAAAAATAAAAAAAGATGGATGAAAACCGATCACTTGTTATCCCGTGTGAGCTAAAAAATATATTATTCACTGCATTTGGTCTAGTCATTTCCCCCTTCTTTAGTAGCTTGTTTTATAATACAATAGTGTTTTATGTTACCTTGAAAATTATACAGGACGCTTCAAGTAAAAGTTCAAGTTGTGTCTCATCTCCCAGGAAAGCACTCTAAATAATTTGTGTCCTCCGGTCATCTATGTACCCGACAATATCATAAGCCCTGTGATCACAGGTCATCTACTAGTCAATTCGTCTCAGCATGCCTGCTGGCCAACACAGGTGACTCTCCCTTTGAACTGATTATAACATCCTACAAGGTTCCTCATTAATTAATGAGTGAAATAGAAGTAGTCCTTAAATCCTCAGTCCACCATCCTATTCAGAGTTAATTGCATGTTTTAATATACAATTTTTGTCACAACAATGGACACAAAACATGAGTGCTCTATTGAATGTAGGGCTCTTTCTGACTGGGGGGAATAAGACAGTTGGACTAGACATTTCAGACTCCACAGAGGGACCTTCCTAAGGCATTTTCATTGATAAATGACGTGGAGAAATAAGCTAGTGTTTAATGCTGATTAGACAGGAACTGAAAAGTTCTGGCTGAGGCTTTTATTAGTGACTTCTAAAAGCTACGGCAATGGCAGACCTTCCTGAGTGCTCTGCGGAGACCATGTTTCCACACACTGTGGGAAGGGAAAGGATACTGGTGTGGTTTGAATTTGTGTCAGCTTCAAAATCACATCAAAATGTAATCGCCAAAGTTGGCAGAGGGTCTGGAGGGAGGTGATTAGATCACGGAGGTGGATTTCCCCTTGCTGTCCCATGATACTGAGTGAGTTCTCCCAGGATCTGGTTGTTTAAAAGTGTGTCCCACCTCCCCTGCTCTCTTCTCCACCTTCTCCTGCCACCTAAGTCATGCTGGCTTCCCCTTCCCCTTCCACCAAGATTGTAAGTTTCCTGAGGCCTCCCCAGCCATGCTTCCAACACACCCTGGGGAACTGGAAGTCAATTTAACCTCTTTTCTCTATATATTATTCAGCTTGAGGTAGTTCTTTATAGCAGTGTGAGGACAGACTAAAATAATGTCCTACAGCAGGTGGCCTGAGAATAGTGTCTTCCAAACCCCTCACAGGAGCAGAGGCAGAGAAAGCAGGGGATCAAGTGAAGGAGGCATGAAGATGAGTCCTTTCTGTCAGGTCTCCACGTGCAAGCTGGGACCCAGAAAGTCTGAAGTCCTGCCTGCCTCGGCTGATCGTTGGTTATTATCCCTAATTACCCAGGGGAACTTCCCTCAGACAAGCCTCTCACCCCGCTCTGCCATCTTAACTGTTCTTATGATAATGCCAATGCTCCTCACCCCACCCACCATCTTAACTACTCTTCCGCCTTACCCCACCCGCCATTGTAACTGAACTTTCGATAATGTAAACTCCTTTCCCCTACCCCCACCACTGTAACTGATCTTACTCTGCAACACTTCTGCCCCCCAAAAAATATTTCCCCAACCTATAAAACCAATTCCCACTCTTACCCCCTTCTCCCGTCCTTTCTTGGATTAAGCCCACTTGAACCCAAGGGAGAAATAAAATGGCCTTGTGGCCCACACAAAGCCTGTTGGGAAGATCTTTTTATTAAATGCATTTAATATTCGGTACTATTGGATGTGAATAACATTTGGTACCGGAAACCCGGGACAGGGGAACTCCCGTAGGAGATTAGTCTCCTGTTCCAACTTCATAAAGAGACCTACCTGCCGACCTGGGGTCATCAGACCAGCCCACTGACCCACACCACCGGCTATTTGGGTAAGCAGTCTCTCTTTTTTGCTTTCCCATTCTTTTGCTTTTTCCTTTCCACTTCCTCCCCTTTTCAGTTTCATCCTTTTTCCACCACAAAGACGAGGAAAATCAGGTAAACCAGGTTATTCCATGTGGTTCAGGACCAGAAAAAGTCCTACATAGGTCACAGATCTGAGGACCCAGTTTCCCCAGGGGTTTGACTATCGTGGAGACGTTCGTCCTAGACACTCGCCCACCAGGCTCATGGCCGATATTGATGGCAGGTCAATGTAGAGGACGCTGTCTTTGGCCGCTCACCAATGAGGAGGCAGGCTCAACTAGGGATGCCTGTTGAGCGGCTGGGTTGCATGCCCATTTTCCTTGTCTCTGCTGCCTTTCCAGAACCATGGACAATTCCCCATCCTCTATCCCTCCCTCCTCTCCACTAGCCTGTGTTCTAAAGAACCTCAAGCCTCTTCAACTGTCTCCTGACCTAAAACCCAAACGTCTCATCTTCTTCTGTAACACTACATGGCCACAATACAAGTTAGACAATGGCTCCAATTGGCCAAAAAATGGAAACTTTGACCTCTCTATTTTACAAGATTTAGACAATTTTTGTCGCAACATGGGCAAATGGTCTGAAATACCCTACATCCAGGCATCTGTTTACACTTTGATCCATTCCCAGCCTCTGTTCCCAGTGGAATCCCTCTCAAATTTTCCTTCTTCCTCTCCCACCTGCACCCCCTGTCCCTGCCACCAGTTCAGAGTCTGCCCTCTCCATAGACCCTTCTGACCTTTCCCTTCCTCCTCAGGCTCTCCCTCAGGCTGTTCCCCAGCAGGATGAGTCAAATCCTGCCCTCCACATCACCCCTTCCCCCAACCCCGTAGCTCCTCTGTCACTTCTCCCCAAACCCACCCTGGGGCGCAATTCAGTCTAAAAACTAGCTCCCCCTCCCCCGCTTAGCAGTTTCCCCTTCGAGAGGTGGCTGGAGCCAAGAGCATAATCAGGGCTCATGTTTCTTTTTCTTTATCTTATCTGTCCCAAATAAATCAGTGCTTAGGATCCTTTTCATCAGACTCACTAAATATATCCAAAAGTTCCAATATCTAACTCAATCCTATAATTTAACCTGGAATGACTTAAATGACTTCCACTCTTTCGCCAGATAAATGAGATAGAGTTTTTTCTCTGGCTCAGTCTTACGCTGACACTCACAGATGCCACAAGCCAGCCCTTCAAGAGAGCATCAGGGCAGTACCTAAGGAGGAACCCCAATGGCAATACTAGGTGGGCACTCCTGGTCTTGCCAGGTGTGACTACATGATCTCTTGCTTAGTTAAAGGATTAAACAGTCAGTTATGACAAGCTTAAAGAAACCAGCCAGGGCAAGTATAAAAACCCCACCCAATTCATGGCGCGCCTCGCTAACACCCTTAGGTGCCTCACCGCGCTAGATCCAGAGGCTTTCTCATCCTAAATATGCATTTTATTACACAGTTGGCCCCTGATATTAGAAAAAAGCTCCAAAAGTTAAATACAGGCCCTCAAACCCCACAACAGGAATTAGCCAACCTTGCCTTCAAGGTATTTAACAGCAGACAGGAGGCAAGCAAGCAGCAGTGCATTTCAGAGCTGCACATGTTGGCATCTGCAATAAAAGGAACCCCCGCTCCATCAGCTAAGCCACAACGGTCAGGCAAGTTACCGACGCTCCCCTCCAGGACCTTGTTTCAACTGCCAGAAGCCTGGCCATTGGGCCAAGGAATGCCCACAGCCCGGGATTCCACGCTGCTGCAAGTGCCTGAATGCTGGTCACTGGGCAAATGACTATCGGCAGCCTCCTGCCCCTCACAAGCCATGTCCTTTTTGCAAGGGGCCCCACTGGAGGTCGGACTGCCCAACCCACACTACTAATGCCCCAACAGCACCTGGAGCCCAAGCCGGTTCCTTCCCAGATCTCTTTGGCCTGGCCACTGAAAATTAATGCCACCAGGACGCTCCTGGAGCCCCCTGGAACATCACGGATGCAGAGCGACGAGTAACTCTTACCATGGATGGTAAGTCCGTCCCCTGCCTCGTCGACGCGGGGGCTGCCCAATCCACTTTACCCTCTTTTCGAGGGCCAGTTTCTCCGGCACCTATTACTGTTGTGGGAATTGAAGGCCAAGCTTCTAGCACTCCAAACACCTCAGCTTTGGTGTCAGCTAGGGCCACACTCCTTTTCCCACTCCTTCTTGGTCATCCCTACCTGCCCGGTCCCTTTATTAGACTGAGATACCTAAACTAAATTGTCTGCTTCCTTCATTATTCCTGGACGCCAGCGCCATCTCACAGCCACCCTTTTGCCGAGTTCTAAGCCTTCCTCATAACCCCCTCTCACATCCCCAAATCTCAACCTAAGGGTCTGGGATACATCTACTCTGTCACTGGCCACTGAATATAAGCCCATTATTATTCCACTAGAACCCAGTCATCCCTGCCCCGCCCAAAAGCAGGACCCCATTCCTGAACAAGCTTTGCAAGGGCCAAAACCTGTTATCGCCCACCTGCTCAGCATGGCCTCTTAAAACCCACCAGTTCTCCTTACAACCTTCCTGTCTTGCCTGTCCAAAAACCAGACAAGCCTTACCAGCTGTTTCAGGACCTCCGCCTTATCAATCCAATTTTCCTCCCTATACGCCCTGTGCTGCAAAACCTATATACTCTTCCGTCCTCAATTCCTCCATCCACAACCCATTATTCTGTCCTTAATCTCAAAGATGCCTTTTTTAGTATCTGTGTACACCCTTCCTCTCATCCTCTCTTTGCCTTTACCTGGACCCTAATACCCACCAGTCACAACGACTCAACTGGGCCATCCTGCCTCAGGGTTTCAGGGACAGCCCACACTACTTCAGTCAGGCCCTCGCTCTTGACTCACTCTCTTTCTGCCCCTCGTCTTCCCACTGTATTCAGTATGCAGACGACCGTTTGCTGCGCAGCCCCTCTTATGAAACTTCTCAGCAGGACACTATCATGCTTCTTCAGCACCTGTTTTTAAAAGGATATCAAGTGTCCCCTTCTAAGGCCCAAATTTCTTCCACGTCTGTCACCTATCTGGGCATCCTCCTCACCTGCGCTCTCCTTAGCCATGGGGTCCAGCTAAGCTCTGACACCCCAACCCCCTCTACCAGACGACAGCTTCTCTCCTTCCTGGGTGTGGTCGGCTACTTTCACCTCTGGATACCAAGTTTTGCTATTCTAACTAAGCCGTTATATAAACCCACTAAAGGAAACTTAAATCCTTTCCTCACTCCTCCTTTTGCTCCTTAAAGACAGCTCTAAAAACTGCTCCCATCCTAGCTCTCCCCAGCTTGTCTCAACCCTTTTCTTCACATACTGCTCAAACCCAGGGCTGTGCGGTCGGAGTTCTTACACAAGAGCCAGGTCCGTGCCCTGTTGCTTTTCTCTCTAGACAACTGGACATCACTGTCCGAGGCCCCAGTGTTTGCGGGCCACCGCGGCAGCCACTCTAGTTCTTCTGGAAGCTGTCAAAATCACAGGCTGCGCTTCACCTACTTTATACACTTCCCACCATCTCCAGGCTTTACCATCCTCTTCTCGTCTTCCGCATCTGTTATCTGCCCCACTCTGATTCAACTCTATTCACTCTTTATTGAAACTCCCACTGTGACTTTGCACATGGCCCCACTTTTAATCCAGCCTCTCACCTAATACCAAACGTGAACACTACTCCTGGCCCGCTAACTGCATCTCCCTAATAGGTATTGCTGTTTCCCCGTTTCCCCACATCCCTCTTTCCCCTATTCCAGACTCTGATCACACATGGTTTATTGATGGCAGCTCTTCCAAACCCATCCAGTCCTCTTCAGGAAAGGCTGGCTACACTGTTGTTTCCCATACTTCTAACATTAAAGCTGCCACTCTCCCTCCATCCACTACTTCTCAACAGGCTGAATTAATAGCACTCCCATGCGCTCTTAGCCTGGCCAAAGGGCTCAGAATAAATACCTATACTGATTCCAAATATGCCTTCCACATCCTCCATCACCATGCTGTCATTTGGGCAGAAAGGTTTTCTCACTACACAAGGATCTTCCATTATCAGTGCTGCTTTAATAAAGGCCCTCCTTAAAGCTGCCCTTCTCCCAGCTAAGGCTGGGGTCGTCCACCGTAAAGGGCACAGAAAAACTTCAGATCCCATTGCGCAAGGAAACACATTAGCAGATGAGACAGCCAGGAAAGCAGCCAACGCACTGCTATCCCCACTCCCCACCTAGTGGACAGTATTTTTCATTTTCATCAACGAATCCTCTTCATTCAGCCTCAGAGTCATTAAAGTATCAGTCACTTCCCACTCAACGTCATTGGTTTTTAGATCATGGAAAATCCCTTCTTCCCGCCTCGCAAGCTCATTCTATCCTCTCTTCCTTTCATAACCACTTTCATGTAGGATATAAGCCTTCAGCCCGTCTCTGAGAGCCTCTCATCTCTTTCCCCTCATGGAAGTCCATCCCTCATGGAAGTCTATCCTTAAAACAATCAATCTCAGTGCTCCATCTGTCACCCTACCAACCGCCAAGGATTTTTAAGACCTTTTCCTACCAATCAAATTCGAGGATTTACTCCCATGCGAGACTGGCAAATTGACTTTACTCATATGCCCTATGTCAAAAAATTTAAATATCATCTTGTATGGGTGGATATCTTCACAGGGTGGATTGAAGCCATCCCTACTGGAACAGAAAAGGCTACTGCTGTTATTTCTTGTCTATTAAATGGTATCATCTCCCGGTTTGGCCTGCCTACTTCCATACAATCAGATCATGGCCCTGCTTTCATTAGCCAAATCACCCAAGCAGTCTTGCAGGTCCTCGGCATTCAACGGAATCTCCATGCCCCTTACCACCCTCAGTCATCAGGGAAAGTAGAAAAAGCTAATGGCCTTCTAAAAACACATCTTACTAAACTCACCTTTCAACTAAAAAAGGACTGGGTGTCTCGTCTGCCTATCGCTCTTCTCTGAATTCATGCCACTCCCCTGGAACCCACCGAGTATAGCCCCTTTGAACTTTTGTATGGCGGCACCTTTCTACTCGGGCCCAACCTTCTTCCACACCCCAGCCTCTTGGAGACTATCTTCCAGTTCTCCAACAAATGAGTCAGGAAGTTCGCCAAGCTGCGAATCTCCTCTTAACCACTCCAGACACCTAGCCGTACAAGGACATCTTAGCTGAATAATCAGTACTGGTCAAGGACTTAACCCATCCAGCTCCACAGCCTCAGTGGAGAGGTCTTTACCTGGTTGTCTACAGTACCCCAACTGCTATCTGCCTGCAAGACCCTCCCCACTGAGTTCACCACTTCAGGATTAAACTGTGCCCACCAGACGACCAGCCTAGCCCATCCACCTCCTCTTGGAATTCACAAGTACTCTCCTCTACTTCCCTTAAGCTCACTCGAATCCCTGAAAACCAATCCTAGACCCTAAATGCCCTGCACGTGTTTGCACTGTAGGTTCTCACTCTTCCTCCAAGCCCTCCTAGCTGACATCTCCTGGTTCTACCCTCGAGATGCCACCCTTAATTCCTTCTAGAGCGGATAAATGACAATGTGTGGCAAGGAACGCTCCAATTCTCTCACCCTAGTTCTCTTTTTTACTTTCCTACTCACTCTTATTCTCAGTCCTTTTCTGTCGCTCTCTACCCCTTCCCTTCCTAATTACCTTTTACAAACTATCAATCTAACTCATTCCCTCCTCAATGAGGCCAACCCATCGTTGGCAAAAAAACTGCTGGTTCTGTATCTCCCTTTCTTCCTCCTCTTACACCGCAATTCCTGCCTTGCTGGCTGATCGGCCTACCTCTCCTGTCTCTTTACATCTGCGCACTCTTTTGACAGTCTCCCCCCATCCTCCTACAGAGCTCCTTTACTTTTTAAGCAGGCTCAGCAGGACCTCTTCAGATGTGTCTATACCAACACGCGGCTTTGCTCCTCCACACCTATTTACAGCAACTCTCTCCTCATATCCACTCCACTCCGCCCACACTAGGACCCCTCACTACACAAACAACTATCCCCACTCCTGCTCCTCTATGCATTTCCCGTCAATGAACCACTGGAAACTTCCACTCTCTAAATGCGCTTTTGCCCTTCATCTCCAAAGCCCTGACGCACATGTTAACATGTCTATGGGGGCAGACTTACGCTGCTTTACTGACAAACCCCTCACTACTAATAATCTCGAAAACATTAACAGTCATTATTGCTTAGGCAAACACCTTCCCTGTATCTCACTTCATCCTCAGTTACCCTCTCCTTGTGCCTCAGATTCTCCTCCTAGTCCTGCATCCTGCTTACTTATTCCAACAAATGTGAGCAGCAGGCTGCTTGGTGACACCACACACTTCCTCATACATTATGAAAATCAAACCACTTCCACTGCACAGCTGCCACACCGATCTCCCCCTCAACCCCTAACAGCTGCTGTCCTCACTGGATCTTTAGGAATTCGGGCATCCGATTCCCTTTCAACACTCCCTGTCACCTCTTCACCCTGCATTTTCAATTCTACCTCGCCCCAGGCCTTTTCTTATTCTGTGGCCCTTCTACCTCCATGTGTTTGCCACTAACTGGATAGGCACCTGTACCTAAGTCTTCCTTATTCCTAAAACCCAGTTTGCCAGTGGTAATAAACAACTGCCTGTCCACCTCACGACACCTACCCAACAAAAAAAGAGCTATACAACTTGTCAGGTCTCCATATGCAAGCCTGGAGCCTGAAAGTCTGAAGTCCTGCTTGCCTCGGCTGAAGTCTCCCACCCGCTGCCTGCATTCTGATTGCCCAGCGGAGCTTCTCATAAGCCCTCACCCAACCCTGCCATCTTAACAGTTCTTATGATAATGTAAACACCTCTCACCCAACCCTGCCATCTTAACTGTTCTTATGATAATGTAAATACCTCTCACCCGACCCTGCCATTGTAACTGAACTTGTGGTCATATATGTTCCCTTGCCCCTACACCCCCGCCACTGTAAATAAACTTACTCTGCAACACCCCCAGCCCCCAAAAAACTACCCAAACCTATGAAACCAAATCCTATCCCACTGCCCCTTGCTAACGCCCTTTTCAGCCTTAGCCCACCTGCACCCAGGTGCATAAACAGCCATGTGGCTCACACAAAGCCTGTTTGGAAGGTCTCTTCATTCGCGCACATTTTTCAACACAACTAATTCCCTTCCTCATAGCAATAGGGCTTGCAGCCTCCATAGGCCTTGGAACTGGCTCCATCACAGCATTCCGCAGTCTGTCTGCTGATTTCTCTGCCAGCATTACAGATGTATATAACACCTTGTCTGCCCTTCAGGCTCAGATTGACTCTCTGGCTGCAGTGGTCCTACAAAACCGTCACGGCATCGACTTACTCACTGCAGAAAAAGGAGGATTCTGTATATTTCCAAATGAATAATGTTGTTTTTACTTAAACCAATCTGGCCTAGTGTATAATAACATCAAAAAACTCAGACAGCGCCCAGAAGTTTGCTAACCAGGCAAATACCTATGCCAAACCTGCCTGGCCATTTTCTAACTGGATATCGCGGCTCCTTCCAGTCCTTACTCCTTTAATACCCATCTTTCTTCTTCTACTATTCGGACCCTGTATCTTCCGCCTAGTCTCCCAATTCATACAACACCGCATCCAGGCGATCACAAATCGGCAAATGCTGCTCTGGACAACCTCACAAAACTGCATTGCCTCAAAGTCCCCAGCAGCTTAAACATTTGTAAGGCAAAACATATTGTCCAGACCTTCCTTATTTGCCTGCCTGTTCTATTTCCACTTCTACCCTGTCTCCTCTGCTCAAAAAAAATTTTAAGTGTCCATGCAGTCCCCTGTCACATACAAAGTAGCCTTGAGGAACTTTGCCCCCACCCCCCAAAAGCTGTCATCACCCCCTCTTCTCTAATTTTTTCTCTCTATATATAAAAAGACAGGAATGTGAGGTCTGCATGTGCAAGCCTGGACCCAGAAAGTCTGAAGTACTGCCTGCCTGGGCTGACTGTCCCCCACCCCATCCCCCAGCCCTCCCCCCTACCCCGTGTTTGCCATTATCCCTAATCACCCAGCAGAGCTTCCCTCCGACGAGCCTCTCACCCCATCCTGCCATCTTAACTGTTCTTGTGATAATGTGAATACTCCTAACCCCATCCTGCCATCTTAGCTACTCTTCCATCTTACCCCACCTGCCATTGTAACTGAATTATGGTCATGTAAATTCCTTGCCCCTACCCCCCAACCACTGTAACTGATCTTACTCTGCAACACCACCACCCCCAAAAAAATTTCCCCAACCTATAAAATTCCCACTCTTACCCACTTCTCCTGTCCTTTCTCAGACTCGGCCCCCTTGCGAGAATAGAATGGCCTTGTCGCCCGCACAAAGCCTATCTAGAAGATCTCTTTATTAAATGCATTTAATATCTGGTACTATTGGATGTGATTAACACTTTCCTCACTTGAGGGCTAAGGAAGCGGCCACAGGGAAAGCCTGGGGTCTTCTCTCTGAAGGATCCCAAAACAGGCTCTCCAGCTGTCAGCGCCATTCAGGTCACAGGATAAGACAGGACAGGATGGAAGAGACGAGCAGAAACCTTAACAAAGCCGCAGGAGTCACTAAATCTCAAAACCACACAGCTGGAAGGAGCCTTGGAAATCATCTGCCTAACCCCTGCTTTTACAGAGGAGGGGTGGCTCTAGAGGTGAATCAAGGATCAACTGGAAGAGGGGTAATCCAGGGGCCAGAGAAAAAAATTCACTTCACTGTGTGTGGAGC
>NW_022438470.1:0-4344 GCF_009761245.1 Sapajus apella
CTGGAAAGAGATATTTCCAACCATAAACAGGCTCCTAAGAATTAGCGTAAGATCGCGTCTAAACCACAGGAGAAACGTATATTTCAAACTGCTGTGCAGTGTGTTCGTTGACTTTAGGAAGTTGCATCTATATTTCGTTTCAGTGAGTTAGAAACACGTTTGTTCTAAAATCTGCATTAGGATATTCCTGAGTGAATGGTAGTATAGGGTGTAATGAGAAGTATCTGTCTCTAAAACAAAAACGGATCTATCTAGCAGAATGATTGTGAAGGTGTATATTCAACTTACAGAGTTAAACAGACATGTGAACGTAGCAGTTCAGAAATCCTTTCTTTGGAAAATCTGGACAGAGTTATTTCAGGCATATACAGGCTCATAAGAATTAGCGGTAAGATCGCGTCTAAACTACAGGATAAACGTCTTTTTCAAACTACGCTTCTGTATTTGTTTCACCATAGGAAGTTGCATCTATAGTTAGATTCAGCGAGATAGAAACTCGTTTTTTCTAAAAGCTGCGTTTCGATATTCCTGAGTGAAAGCAAGTATAGGGCGTAATGAGAAATATCTGGCTCTAAAACAAAAACGGAGCTATGTAGCAGCATGATAGTCAAGTTGTATATTAAACGTAGAGAGTTAAACAATTGTGTGAAAGTAGCAGTTGATTAACACTTTCTTTGGAGAATCTAGAAAGAGATATTTCCAGCCATATACAGGCTCCTAAGAATTAGTTTTAAGATCGCGTGTAAACCACAGGAGAAACGTCTCTTTCAAACTGCTCCGCTGTGTTGGGTTCACATTAGGAATTTGCATCTATGTTTAGATTCAGCGAGTTAGAAACACGTTTCTTGTAGAAGCTGCGTTTGTATATTCCTGAGTGAATGGGAGTATGGAGTATAATGAGAAATATCTAGCTCTAAAACAAAAACGGAGCTACGTAACAGAATGATTGTTAAGGTGTATATTCAACTTACAGAGGTAAGCAGATGTGTTAATGGAGCAGTTCAGAAATACTTTCTTCCAAGAATCTGGATAGAGATATTTCCAGCCATATACCCGCTCCTGAGAATTAGCTTTTAGATCGCGTCTAAGGCACAGGAGAGGCGTCTCTTTCAAACTGCTCTGCTGTGTGTTCATTGACCTTAGGAAGTTGCATCTATATTTCGTTTCAGCGAGTTAGAAACACGTTTGTTCTAAAAGCTGCGTTTGGATATCCGTGAATGAATGGGAGTATAGGGTGTAATGAGTAATATCTGGCTGTAAAACAAAAACGGAGCTATGTAGCAGAATGTTCGTCAAGATATGTATTCGACTTAGAGAGTTAAACAGATGTGTGAATGTAGCAGTTCAGAAAACCTTTCTTTGGAGAATATGGAAAGAGCTATTTCCAGCCATATACAGGATCATAAGAATTAGGGGTAAGATCGCGTCTAAACCACAGCAGAAACGTCTCTTTCAAACTGCTCTGCTTTGTGTTCGTTCACCTTAGGAAGTTGCATCTATGTTTCGATTCAGCGAGTTAGAAACACGTTTGTTCTAAAAGCTGCTTTTGGATATTCCTGAGTGAATGGTAGAATAGGGTGTAATGAGAAATATCTGGCTCTAAAACAAAAACGGAGCTATGTAGCCCAATGATTGTCAAGGTGTATATTAAACTTACAGAGATAAACAATTGTGTGAATGTAGCAGTCTACGAACCCTTTCTTTGGAGAATCTGGAAAGAGATATTTCCAGCCATATACAGGCTCAAAAGTTTAGCAGTAAGATTGCGTCTAAACCACAGGAGAAACGTCTCTTTCAAACTGCTCTGCTTTGTGATCGTTCAACTTGGGAAGTTGCATCTATGTTTAGACTCAGGGAGTTAGAAACAAGTTTCTTCTAAAAGCTGCGTTTGGACATTCCTGAGTGAATGGGAGTAAAGGGCATAGGGAGAAATATCTGGCTCTAAAACAAAAACGGAGCTATGTAGCAGAATGATAGTCAAGGTGTATATTCAACTTACAGAGTTAAACAGATGTGTGAATGTAGCAGATGAGACACCCTTTCTTTGGAGTATCTGGAAAGAGATATTTCAGGCCATACACAGGCTCATAAGAATTAGCCATATGATCGCGTCTAAACAATGGGAGAAACGTCCCTTTCAAACCACTCTGCTGTATTTGGTTCACCTTAGGCAGTTGCATCTATGTTTAGATTCAGCGAGTTAGAAACACGTGTCTTGTAAAATCTGGGTTTGGATATTCCTGAGTCAATGGGAGTATAGGGTGTAATGAGAAATATCTGGCCCTGAAACAAAAACGGAGCTTCGCGGCAGAATGATTGTTAAGGTGCATATTCAACTTACAAAGGTAAACAGATGTGTGAATGTAAAACTTCAGAAACACTTTGTTTGGAGAATCTGGAAAGAGATGTTTCCAGCCTTATACAGACTCTTAATAATTA
Source organism: Sapajus apella (assembly GCF_009761245.1). Classification (NCBI taxonomy): domain Eukaryota; kingdom Metazoa; phylum Chordata; class Mammalia; order Primates; family Cebidae; genus Sapajus; species Sapajus apella. The sequence goes on from NW_022438470.1 coordinate 2,440, forward strand.
GCTTTAAGATTGCGTAGAAATCACATTAGACACGTCTCTTTCAAACTGCTCTGCTGTGTGTTCGTTCAGTTTCGGAAGTTGCATCTATATTTAGATTCAGCGAGTTAGAAACACGTTTCTTCAAAAAGCGGCGTTTGGATATTCCTGAGTGAATGGGAGAATAGGGTATAATGAGAAATATCGGGCTCTAAAACAACAACGGAGCTATGTGGCAGAATGATTGTCAAGGTGTATATTAAAGTTAAAGAGTTAAACAATTGTGTGAACGTACCAGTTCACTAACCCTTTCTTTGGAGAATCTAAAAAGAGATATTTCCAGCCATATACAGGCTCCTAAGATTTAGCTTTAGGATCGCATCTAAATCATACGAGAAACGTCTCTTTCAAACTGCTCCCCTGTGTGTTCATTCACCTTCGGAAGTTGCATCTATGTTTAGATTCAGCGAGTTAGAAACACGTTTCTCCAAATAGCGGCGTTTGGATATTCCTGAGTGAATGGGAGTACAGGGTGTAATGAGAAATATCGGGCTCTGAAACAAAAACGGAGCTATGTAGCAGAATGATTTTCAAGGTGTATATTGATCTTAGAGAGTTTAACAGATATGTGAATGTAGCAGTTCAGAAAACCTTTCTTTGGAGAATCTGGAAAGAGATATTTCCAGCCATACACAGGCTCCTAAGAATTAGTGGTAGGATCGCGTCTAAACCACAGGGGAATCTTCTGTTTCAAACTGCTCTCTTATGTGTTCGTTCACCTAAGGAAGTTACATCTATGTTTAGATTCAGCGAGTTAGAAACACTTTTCTTCTAAAATCTGCGTTTGGATATTCCTTAGTGAATGGGAGTATAGGGTGTAATGAGAAATATCTGGCTCTAAAAGAAAAATGGAGCTATGTAGCTGAATGATTGTCAAGGTGTGTATTCAACATATACAATTAAACAGATGTGTGAATGTAGCAGTACATAAAACCTTTCTTTGGAGAATCTGGGAAGAGATATTTCCAGCCATAAACAGTCTCATAAGAATTAGCGGTTAGATCGTGTCTAAACCAAACGAGAAACGACTCTTTCAAACTGCTCTGCTCTGTGTTCGTTGACCTTCGGAAGTTGCATCTATGTTTAGATTCAGCGAGTTAGAAACACGTTTCTTCTAAAAGCTGCGTTAGGATATTCCTGAGTGAATGGTAGTATAGGGTGTAATGAGAAGTATCTGTCTCTAAAACAAAAACGGATCAATCCAGCAGAATGATTGTCAAGGTGTATATTCAACTTTCAGCGTTAAACAGACATGTGAAAGTAGCAGTTCAGAAATCCTTTCTTTGGAGAATCTGGACAGAGATATTTCAGGCATATACAGGCTCATAAGAATTAGCGGTAAGATCGCGTCTAAACCACAGGAGAAACGTCTTTTTCAAACTACGCTTCTGTATTTGTTTCACCATAGGAAGTTGCATCTATATTTAGATTCAGCTAGTTAGAAACAAGTTTTTTCTAAAAGCTGCGTTAGGATATTCCTGAGTGAATGGTAGTATAGGGTGTAATGAGAAATATCTGGCTCTAAACAAAAACGGAGCTATGTAGCAGAATGATTGTCAAGTTGTATATTAAACGTAGAGAGTTAAACAATTGTGTGAAAGTAGCAGTTGATTAACAATTTCTTTGGAGAATCTAGAAAGAGATATTTCCAGCCATATACAGGCTCTTAAGAATTAGCTTTAAGATCGCGTCTAAATTACAGGAGAAACGTCTCTTTCAAACTGCTCAACTGTGTTTTCATTCATCTTAGTAAGTTGCATGTATGTTTAGATTCAGCGAGTTAGAAACACGTTTCTCCAAAAAGCTGCGTTTGGATATTCCAGAGTGAATGGGAGTATAGGGTGTAATGAGAAATATCTGGCTCTAAAA
>NW_022438470.1:4354-14351 GCF_009761245.1 Sapajus apella
GTGAATGGGAGTATAGGGTGTAATGAGAAATATCTGGCTCTAAAACAGAAACGGACCTATGTATCAGAATGATTGTCCATGTGTGTATTCAACTTAGAGAGTTAAACAGATATGAGAATGTAGCAGTTCAGAAAACCTTTCTTTAGAGAATCTCGTACGAGATATTTCCAGGCATATACAGGCTCATAAGAATTAGCAGTAAGATGGCGTCTAAACCACAGGAGAAACGACTCTTTCAAACTCCTCTGCTATGTGTTCGTTCACCTTAGGAAATTGCATCTATGTTTAGATTCAGCGAGTTAGAAACACGTTTCTTCTAAAAGGTGCGTTTGGATATTCCTGAGTGAATGGGAGTATGGGGTGTAATGAGAAACATCTGCTTCTAAAACAAAAACGGAGCTACGTAGCAGAATGATTGTTAAGGTGTGTATTCAACTTAGAGAGTTAAACAGATATGCGAATGTAGCAGTGCAGAAAACCTTTCTTTAGAGAATCTCGTAAGAGATATTTCCAGCCATATACAGGCTCATAAGAATTAGCGGTAAGATGGCGTCTAAACCACAGGAGAACCGTCTCTTTCAAACTGCTCTGCCATCTGTTCATTCACCTTAGGAAATTGCATCTATGTTTAGATTCAGCGAGTTAGAAACACGTTTCTTCTGAAAGCTGCGTTTGGATATTCCTGAGTGAATGGAAGTATAGAGTGTAATGAGAAATATCTGGCTGTAAAACAAAAACGGAGCTATGTAGCAGATTTATTGTCAAGGTGTATATTCGACTTAGAGAGTGAAACAGATTTGTGAATGTAGCAGTTCAGAAACCCTTTCTTTGGAGAATCTGGAAAGAGTTATTTCCAGCCATATACATGCTCATAAGAATTAGCGGTAAGATCGCATCTAAACCACAGGAGAAACGTCTGTTTCAAACTGCTCTGCTATGAGTTCGTTCACCTTAGGAAATTCCATCTATGTTTAGATTCAGCGAGTTAGAAACACGTTTCTTCTAAAAGGTGCGTTTGGATATTCCTGAGTTAATGGGAGTTTATGGTGTAATGAGAAATATCTGGCTCTAAAACAAAAACGGAGCTCCCTAGCAGAATGATTGTCAAGCTGTATATTCAACATACAGAGTTAAACACATGTGTGAATGTAGCAGTTCAGAAACACTTTCTTTGGAGTATCTGGAAAGAGATATTTCCCGCCATATACAGCCTCATAAAGAATTAGCTTTAAGATCGCGTCCAAACCAAAGGAGAAACGTCTCTTTCAAATAGTCTACTTTCTGTTCGTTGATCTTAAGAAGTTGCACCTATGTTTAGATTCAGCGAGTTTTAAACACGTTTCTTCTAAAAGCTGCGTTTGAATATTCCTGAGTGTATTAGAGTATAGGTCGTAATGAGAAATATCTGGCTGTAAAAAAAAAAACGAGCTATGTAGCAGAATGATTGTCAAGGCGTGTATTCACCTTACAGAGTTAAACAGATGTCTGAAAGTAGCTGTTCAGAAACCCTTTCTTTGGAGAACCTGGAAAGAGGTATTTCCAGCCATATACAGGCTCAAAAGAATCAGCGGTATGATTGCGTCTAAACCACAGGAGAAAAGACTTTTTCAAACTGCTCCGCTGTGTGTTCGTTCACCTTCGGAAGTTGCATCTATGTTTAGATTCAGCGAGTTAGAAACACGTTTCTTGTAAAAGCTGCGTTTGGATATTCCTGAGTCAATGGGAGTATAGGGTGTAATGAGAAATATCTGTCTCTAAAACAAAAATGGAGCTACGTAGCAGAATGATTGTCAAGGTGTATATTCAGCTTGCAAAGGTAAACAGATGTGTGAATGTAAAAGTTCAGAAACCCTTTCTTTGGAGAATCTGGAAGGAGATGTTTCCAGCCATATACAGACTCTTAAGAATTAGCTTTAAGATCGCGTCCAAATCACAGGAGAAACGTCTCTTTCAAACTGCTCTACACTGTGTTCAGCCACCTTAGGAACTTGCATCTATGTTTAGATTCAACGAGTTAGAAACACGTTTCTCCTAAAAGCTTCCTTTGGATATTCCTGTGTGAGTGGGAGTAAAGGGTGTAATGAGAAATATCTGGCTGTAAAACAAAAACGGAGCTATATAGCAGAATGATTGTCAAGGTGTATATTCGACTTAGAGAGGTAAACAGATGTGTGAATTTTGCAGTTCAGAAAACCATTCTTTGGAGAATCGGGAAAGAGATATTTCCAGCCATATACAGGATCATAAGAATTAGCTGTAAGATCGCGTGTAAACCACAGGAGAAACGAGTCTTTCAAACGACACTTCTGTATTTATTTCACCATAGGAAGTTGCATCTATGTTTAGATTCAGCGAGTTAGAAACACGTCTTCTAATAGCTGTGTTTGGATATTCGTGAGTGAACGGGAGTATAGGGTGTAATGAGAAATATCTGGCTGTAAAACTAAAACGGAGCTATGTAGTAGAATGTATGTCAAGGTTTATATTCGACTTAGAGAGTTAAACAGATATGTGAATGTCTGAAATTAGAGAATCTCGAAAGAGATATTTCCAGGCATAAACATGCTCATAAGAATTAGCGGTAAGATGGCGTCTAAAAGACAGGAGACAAACTGCTCTGCTATGAGTTCGTTCACCTTAGGAAATTCCATCTATGTTTAGATTCAGCGAGTTAGAAACACGTTTCTTCTAAAAGTTGCGTTTGGATATTCCTGAGTGAATGGGAGTTTATGGTGTAATGAGAAATATCAGTCTTTAAAACAAAAACGGAGCTAACTAGCAGAATGATTGTCAAGGTGTATACTCAACATACAGAGTTAAACACATGTGTGAATGTAGCAGTTCAGAAACAGTTTCTTTGGAGAATCTGGAAAGAGATATTTCCCGCCATATATAGAGGCTCACAGGAATTAGCGGTAACATCGCGTCGAAACAACGGGAGAAACGTCTCTTTCAAACAGCTCTGCAATGTGTTGATTCACCTTAGGAAGTTGCATCTATGTTTAGATTCAGCGAGTTGGAAACACGTTTGTTCTAAAAGGTGCGGTTGGATATTCCTGAGTGAATGGGAGTATAGGGTGTAATGAGAAATATCTGGCTGTAAAACAAAAACGGAGCTATGTAATAGAATGGTTGTGAAGGGATATATTCGACTTAGAGAGTTAAACAGATGTGTGAATATGGCAGTTCAGAAAACCTTTCTTTGGAGAATCTGGAAAGAGATATTTCGAGCCATATACAGGCTCTTAAGAATTAGCGGTAAGATCGCGTCTAAACCACGGGAGAAACGTCTCTTTCAAACTGATCTGTTATTTGTTCTTTCACCTTAGGAAGTTGCATCTATGTTTACATATAGCGAGTTAGAAACACGTTTCTTCTAAAAGCTGCGATTGGATATTCCTGAGTGAATTGGAGTATAGTGTGTAATGAGAAATATGTGGCTGTAAAACAAAAACAGAGCTTTGTAGCAGAATGATTGTCAAGGTGTATATTCAACTTATAGAGCTAAACAGATGTGTGAATGTAGCAGTTTAGAAAACCCTTCTTTGGAGAATCTGGAAAGAGATATTTCCAGCCATACACAGGATCTTAAGAATTAGCGGTAAGATGGCGTCTAAACCACGGGAGAAACGTCTCTTTCAAACTGATCTGCTATTTGTCCGTTCACCTTAGGAATTTGCATCTATTTTTAGATACAGCGAGTTAGAAACACGTTTCTTCTAAAAGCTGCGTTTGGATATTCATGAGTGAATGGGACTACAGTGTGTAATGAGATATATGTTGATGTAAAACAAAAACGGAGCTTTGAAGCAGAATGATTGTCAAGGTGTATATTCAACATACACAGTTAAACAGATGTGTCAATGTAACATTTTAGAAACTCTTTCTTTCGAGAATCTGGAAAGAGATATTTCCAGCCATATACAGATTCATACGAATTAGCTTAAGATCTCGTCTAAACCACAGGAGAAACGTCTATTTCAAACTGCTCTGCTGTGTGTTCGTTGACCTTAGGAAGTTGCATCTATGTTTCGTTTCAGCCATTTAGAAACACGTTTGTTCTAAAAGCTGCGTTTGGATTTTCCTGAGTGAATGGTAGTATAGGGTGTAATGAGAAATAACTGTCTCTAAAACAAAAACGGATCTATCTAGCAGAATGATTGTGAAGGTGTATATTCAACTTACAGAGCTAAATAGACCTGTCAATGTAGCAGTTCAGAAACCCTTTCTTTGGAGAATCTGGAAAGATTATTTCCAGCCATATAGAGGCTCAAAGCAATTAGCGGTAAGATCGCGTCTAAACCACAGGAGAAACGTCTTTTTCAAACTGCTCTTCTTTGTGTTTTTCACCTTAGGAAGTTACATCTATGTTTAGATTCAGCTAGTTAGAAACATGTTTCTTCTAAAAGCTGCGTTTGGATATTGCTGAGTGAATGGGAGTATAGGGCGTAATGAGTAATGTCTGGCTCTAAAACAAAATGTGAGCTATGTTGCAGAATTATTGTCAAGGTGTATATTCAACTTACAGAGGTAAACAGACGTGTGAATGTAGCAGTTCAGAAACACTTTATTTCAAGAATCTGGAAAGAGGTATATCCAGCCATATACAGGCTCATAAGAATTAGCTTTAAGGTCGCGTCTAAACCACAGGAGAAACGTCTCTTTGAAACTGCTTTGCTGTGTGTTCTTTGACCCTAGGAATTTGCATCTATATTTCGATTAGGCGAGTTAGAATCTCGTTTCTTCTAAAAGCTGCGTTTCGATATTCTTGAGTGAATGGGAATATACGGTGTAATGAGAAATATCTGGATCTAAAACAAAAACGGAGCTATGTATCAGAATGTTTGTCAAGGTATATATTGGACTTAGAGAGTTAAACAGATGTGTGAATGTAGCAGTTCAGAAAACCTTTCTTTGGAGAATCTGGAAAGAGATTTTTCGAGCCATATACAGGATCATATGAATTAGTGGTAAGATCGCGTCTAAAACATAGGACAGACATGTCTTTCAAACTGCTCTGCTATGTGTCCGTTCACCGTAGGAAGTTGCATCTATGTTTCTATTCAGCGAGATAGAAACACGTTTGTTCTAAAAGCTGCGTTTGGATATTCGTGAGTGAATGGGAGTATAGGGTGTAATGAGAAATATCTGGGTGTAAAACAAAAACGGAGCTATGTAGCAGAATGTTTGTCAAGGGATATATTCGACTTAGAGAGATAAACAGATGTGTGAATGTAGCAGTTCAGAAAACCTTTCTTTGGAGAATCTGGAAAAAGATATTTCCAGGCATCTACAGGATCATAAGAATTAGCAGTAAGATCGCATCTAAACCACAGGAGAAACGTCTCTTTCAAACTGCTCTTCTATGTGTTCGTTCACGTTAGGAAGTTGCATCTATGTTTCGATTCAGCGAGTTAGAAACACGTTTCTTCTAAAAGCTGCGTTTGGATATTCCTGAGTTAAAGGGAGTGTAGGGTGTAATGAGAAATATCTGCGTGTAAAACAAAAACGGAGCTATGTAGCAGAATGATTGTCAAGGTGAATATTCAACTTACACAGTTAAACAGATGTGTGAATGTAGCAGTACAGAAACCCTTTCTTTGGAAAATCTGGAAAGAGATATTTCCAGCCATATATGGGGTCATACAAATTAGCATAAGATCGCGTCTAAACCACAGGGGAAACGTCTATTTCAAACTGCTGTGCAGTGTGTTCGTTGACTTTAGGAAGTTGCATCTATGTTTCGTTTCAGCGAGTTAGAAACACGTTTGTTCTAAAAGCTGCGTTAGGATATTCCTGAGTGAATGGTAGTATAGGGTGTAATGAGAAGTATCTGTCTCTAAAACAAAAACGGATCTATCTAGCAGAATGATTGTCAAGGTGTATATTCAACTTACAGAGTTAAACAGACATGTGAACGTAGCAGTTCAGAAATCCTTTCTTTGGAGAATCTGGACCGAGATATTTCCAGGCATATACAGGCTCAAAAGTTTAGCGGTAAGATCGTGTCTAAACCACAGGAGAAATGTCTCATTCAAACTGCTCTGCTTTGTGTTCGTTCACCTTAGGAAGTTTCATCTATATTTAGATTCAGCGAGTTAGAAACACGTTTCTTCTAAAAGCTGCGTTTGGATATTCTTGAGTGAATGGGAGTATAGGGCGTAATGACAAATATCTGGCTCTAAAACAAAAACGGAGCTATGTAGCAGAATGATTGTCAAGGTATATATTTAACTTACAGAGTTAAACAGATGTGTGAATGTAGCAGTTCAGAAACACTTTCTTTCGAGAATCTGTAAAGACATATTTCCAGCCATATACAGGCTCATAGGAATTAGTGGAAAGATTGCGCTGAAACAATGGGAGAAACACCTCTTTCAGCCTGCTCTGCTATGTGTTCATTCACCTTAGGAAGTTGCATCTATGTTTAGATTCAGCGATTTGGAAACACGTTTCTTCTAAAAGCTGCGATTGGATGTTCCTGAGTGAATGGGAGTATGGGGTGTAATGAGAAATATGTGGCTGTAAAACAAAAAAGGAGCTATGTAATAGAATGATTGTCAAGGGGTATATTCGACTTAGAGAGTTAAACAGATGTGTGAATGTAGCAGTTCAGAAAACCTTTCTTTGGAGAATTTGTAAAGAGATATTTCCAGCCATATTCAGGCTCTTAAGAATTAGCGGTATGATCGCGTATAACCACCGGAGAAATGTCTCTTTCAAACTGATCTGCTATTTGTTCGTTCACCTTAGGAAGTTGCGTCTATGTTTAGATACAGCGATTTGGAAACACGTTTCTTCTAAAAGCTGCGATTGGATATTCCTGAGTGAATGGGAGTATAGTGTGTAATGAGAAATATGTGGCTCTAAAACAAAAACAGAGGTTTGTACTAGAATGATTGTCAAGGTGTATATTCAACTTACAGAGTTAAACAGATGTGTGAATGTAGCAGTTCAGAAACCGTTTCTTTGGAGAATCTGGAAAGAGTTATTTCCAGCCATATACATTTTCATAAGAATTAGCGGTAAGACCACATCTAAACCAAAGGAGAAACGTCTCTTTCAAAGTGCTCTGCTATGTGTTCATTCACCTTAGGAAATTGCATCTATGTTTAGATTCAGCGAGTTAGAAACACGTTTCTTCTGAAAGCTGCGTTTGGATATTCCTGAGTGAATGGGAGTATAGGGTGTAATGAGAAAAATCTGGCTCTAAAACAAAAACGGAGCTGCCTAGCAGAATGATTGTCAAGCTGTATATTCAACATATAGGGTTAAATAGATGTGTGAATGTAGTAGTTTTGAAACAGTTTCTTTGGAGAATATGGAAAGAGATATTTCCAGACATATACAGGCTCTTAAGAATTAGCTTTAAGATCGCCTCTAAATCACAGGAGAAAAGTCTGTTTCAAACTGCTCTGCTGTGTGTTCGTCCACATTAGGTAGTTGCATCTATGTTTAGATTCAGCCAGTTAGAAACACGTTTCTTGTAGAAGCTGCGTTTGGATATTCGTAAGTGAATGGGAGTATAGGGTGTAATGAGATATATCTGGCTGTAAAACAAAACGGAGCTATGTAGCTGATTGATTTTTAAGGTGTATATTCAACTTTCAGAGTTAAACAGAAGTGTGAATGTAGCAGTTTTGAAACACTTTCTTTCGAGTAACTGGAAGGAGATATTTCCAGCCACATAAATGATCATAAGAATTATCCTTAAGATCGCGTCTAAAGCACAGGGGAAACGTCTCTTTCAAGCTGCTCTGCTGTGTGTTCATTGACCTTAGAAAGTCGCATCTATGTTTCCTTTCAGTAAGTTAGAAACACGTTCCTTCTAAAAGCTGCGTTTGGATATTCCTGAGTGAATGGAAGTATAGGGCGTAATGAGAAATATCTGGCTCGAAAACAAAAAAGGAGCTATGAAGCAGAATGAATCTCAAGTTGTATATTAAACATAGAGAGTTAAACAATTCTGTGAATGTTGCAGTTGACTAACCCTTTCTTTGGAGAATCTGGAAAGAGATATTTCCAGCCATAAACAGGCTCTTGACAATTAGCTTTAAGATCGCATCTAAATCATACGAGAAACGTCTCTTTCAAACTGCTCTGCTGTGTGTTCGTTCACCTTCGGAAGTTGCATCTATGTTTAGATTCAGCGAGTTAGAAACACGTTTCTCCAAAAAGCTGCGTTTGAATATTCCTGAGTTAATGGGAGTATAGGGTTTAATGAGAAATATCTGGCTCTAAAACAAAAACGGAGCTAAGTAGCGGAATGATTGTCAAGGGCTATATTAAACTTACAGAGGTAAACAATTGTGTGAATGTAGCAGTTCACTTACCGTGTCTTTGGAGAATCTGGAAAGAGACATTTCCAGCCATATACAGACTCCTAAGAATTAGCTTTAAGATCGCATCTAAATCATACGAGAAACGTCTCTTTCAAACTGCTCCACTGTGTGTTCGTTCACCTTCAGAAGTTGCATCTATGTTTAGATACTGCGAGTTAGAAAGACGTTTCTCCAAAAAGCTGCGTTTGGATATTCCTGATTGAATGGGAGTATAGGGTTTAATGAGAAATATCTGGCTCTAAAACAAAAACGGAGCTATGTAGCAGAATGATTGTGAAGGTGTATATTAAACTTACTTACATAGTTAAACAACTGTGTGAATGTAGCAGTTCACTAACCGTTTCTTTCGAGAATCTGGAAAAAGATATTTCCAGCCATATACAGACTCTTAAGAATTAGCTATAAGATCGCATCTAAATCATATGAGAAACATCTCTTTCAAACTGCTCCCTTGTGTGTTCGTTGATCTTCGGAAGTTGCATGTATGTTTAGATTCTGCGAGTTGGAAACACGTTACTCCAAAGATCTGCGTTTGGATATTCCTGAGTGAATGGTAGTATAGGGTTTAATGTGAAATATATGGCTCTAAAACAAAAACGGAGCTATGTAGCAGAATGATTGTCAAGGTGTATATTAAACTTACAGAGTTAAACAATTGTGTGAATGTAGCAGTTCACTAACCGTGTCTTTGGAGAATATGGAAAGATATTTCCAGCCATATACAAACTCTTAAGAATTAGCTTGATCCGATCCAAGATGGCCGTTTAGGAACAGCTCAGGATTGCAGCTCCCAGTGAAAGCGCAGAGTGTGTGTGGACGCCGCGTTTTTATTGCCCACAGACTAGGAAATTCCCATGCAGAGGAGCTCCACGGTCGCCAGCGCGGCTGTTTCGGCCAGCGCGGCTGTGCCGGCCAGCACCACTGCTTTGCCTGTGCGGCTGCTTTGTCGTCGCCTTGGAGCCGCGGTTCTCCATACAAAATACACCGTTCTGGGGGCCCTTTAGGCTGGCGATTGGAGCCACGGGAAGACGCCCATACACTGGTTCAAAAAGGGAACTGAGCAGAGAACCAGGACAGTAGATTCCAGGGCAGAAAAAAAAAAAAAAAGCGCCACAAACTTCAGTGCTGCTGTTTAAGCCAGCGCAGTGAGTGGCCGCAGGGGAAAACAAACAGACCCCGGCGCCTCTTCAACAGGCGACTGGAACACCAACTTAAAAAAGGCTCTGAGGCAGGGAGCCAGGCGATCAGGCTCGGCTGGCGCCACCCCCACAAAAGAACAGCAACCAGAAACTCTGGATTGAGAGTTTCACAGCAAGCGCAGCTGAACCCGGGACAGTCCAGCTCTGTCGGGGAGGGGCGTCCGCCATTACCGAGGCAGCCCGCCGTTGCTGAGGCAGCCCGCCGTTGCCAAGGCAACCCGCCACAGCAGAGACTCCGCCCCAACAGAGGCGGGCCACCATCGCCAAAGCAGTTCTAACTACACCCATATAAACAGGACTGCAGGGAAGTTCACTCCGCAGTGGGGCGCAGCCCACAGCAGCTCAACAAAGCTGCCATAGGCCGACAGTGACTAGGCGGCCTCCTTGCTGGGAGCTCTACAAGAGCTCTTGAAAGAGGCTCTACACATATAAAGGAACAAGTACCAGCTCAACTAA
>NW_022438471.1:0-1305 GCF_009761245.1 Sapajus apella
AATGAGACTTCCATGGACTCAGGAATATCCAAACGCAGCTTTTAGAAGAAACGTGTTTCTAACTCGCTGAATCTAATCATAGATAAAACTTCCTAAGTTGAACGAACACACAGCAGAGAAATTTGAAATAGACGTTTCTCCTGTGGTTTAGATTCGATCTTATCGCAAATTCTTATGATCCTGTATATGGCTGTAAATGTCTCTTTCCAGATTCTCCAAAGAACGGGTTTCTGAAATGCTACATTCACACATCTGTTTAACTCTGTAAGTTGAATATACACCTTGAGAATCATTCTCCTACATAGCTGTGTTTTTGTTTTAGAGCCAGATATTTCTCATTTCATCCTGTACTCCCATTCACTCAGGAGTATCCAAACTCATCTTTTAGAAGAAACGTGTTTTTAACTCGCTGAATCTAAACATAGATGCAACTTCCTAAAGTGAACGAACACACAGCAGAGAAGTTTGAAACAGACGTTTCTCCTGTGGTTTAGATTTGATCTTACCGCTAATTCTTATGAGTCTGTATATGGCTGGAAATATCTCTTTCCAGATTCCCCGAACAATTGGTTTCTGAACTGCTACTTTCACAAATCTGTTTAGCTCTGCAACGTTGAATATACACCTTGACAATCATTCTGCTACATAGCTCTGTTTTTGTTTTAGAGCCAGATATTCCTCGTTACATCCTGTAATTCTTATGATCCTGTATATGGCTGGAAATATCTCTTTCCAGATTCTCCAAAGAAAGGGTTTCTTAACTTCTACATTCACTCATCTTTTTAACTCTGTAACTTGAATATACACCTGGACAATCATTGTGATACATGGCTCCATTTTTGTTTTAGAACCAGATATTTCTCATTATATCCTGCGCTCTCATTAACTCACTAATATCCAAACGCAGCTTTTAGAAGAAACGTGTTTCTAACTCGATGAATCTAATCATAGATGCAACGTCCTAAGTTGAACGAACACACAGCAGAGAAGTTTGAAACAGACGTTTCTCCTGTGGTTTAGATTCGATCTTACCGGTAATTCTTATGAGCCTGTATATGACTGTAAATGTCTCTTTCCAGATTCTCCAAAGAAAGCGTTTCTGAACTTCTACATTCACATATCTATTTAACTCTGTAAGTTGAATACACACCTTGGCAATCACTCTGCTACACAGCTCCGTTTTTGTTTTAGAGCCAGATATTTCTCATTACATCCTATATTCCCATTCACTCAGGAATATCCAAACGTAGCATTCAGAAGAAACGTGTTTCTAACTCGCTGAATCTAATCATAGATGCAACTTCC
>NW_022438471.1:1405-5102 GCF_009761245.1 Sapajus apella
CCGTTTTTGTTTTAGAGCCAGATATTTCTCATTACATCCTATATTCCCATTCACTCAGGAATATCCAAACGTAGCTTTCAGAAGAAACGTGTTTCTAACTCGCTGAATCTAATCATAGATGCAACTTCCTTAGGTGAGCGAACACACAGCAGAGAAGTTTGAAACAGACGTTTCTCCTGTTGTTTAGACGTGATCTCACCGGTAAATCTTCTGATCATGTATATGGCGGGAAATATCTCTTTCCAGATTCTCGAAAGAAAGGGTTTCTGATCTGCTACATTCACTTATCTTTCTACCTCTGTAAGTTGAATATACACCTTGACAATAATTCAGCTACATAGCTCCGTTTTTGTTTTAGAGCCAGACACTTCTCATTACACAGTATATGCCCATTCAATCAGGAATATCCAAACGCAGCTTTTAGAAGAAACGTGTTTCTAACTCGCTGAATCTAATCATAGATGCAACGTCCTAAGGTGAACGAACACACTGAAGAGAAGCTTGAAACAGACGATTCTCCTGTGGTTTAGATGCGATCTTACCGCTAATTCTAATGAGCCTGTATATTCCTGGAAATATCTCTTTCCAGATTCTGCAAAGAAAGGATTTCCCAACTGCTGCATTCACAAATCTGTTTAACTCTGTAAGGCGAATATTCTCCTTTACAATAATTCTGCTACGTAGCTCCGTTTTTGTTTTAGAGCCAGATATTTCTCATTACATCCTGTACTCCCATGAATCAGGAATATCCAAACGCAGCTTTTGTAAGAAAAGTGTTTCTAACCCGCTGAATCAAAACATAGATGCAACGTCTTAAGGTGAACGAACACACCAGAGAAGTTTGAAACAGACCATTCTCCTGTGGTTTAGATTCGATCTTATCGCTAATTCTTAAGAGTCTGTATATGGCTGGAAATAATTCTTTCCAAACTCTCCAAAGAAAGGATTTCTCAACTGCTACATTCACACATCTCTTTAACTCTGAAAGTTGAATATACACCTTTATAATCTTTTTGCTACATAGCCCTGTTTTGGTTTTAGAGCCAGGTATTTCTTATTACTTCCTATACTCCAATGGACTCAGGAATATCCAAACGTAGCTTTTAGAAGAAACGTGTCTCTGACTCGCTGTATCTAAAAATAGATGCAACTTCCTAAGGAGAACGAACACACAGCAGAGAAGTTTAAAACAGACGTTTCTCCTGTTTTTTAGACTCGATCTTACCGCTAATTCTTAAGTGCCTGTATATGGCTGGAAATATCACTTTCCAGATTCTCCAAAGAAAGGGTTACTGAACTGCTACATTCACACATCTGTTTAACTCTCTAAATTGAATATACGCCTTGACAATCATTCTGCTATATAGCTCCATTTTTATTTTAGGCCCAGATATTTCTCATTACATCCTATACTCCTAATGACTCAGGAATATCCAAACTCAGCTTTTAGAAGAAACGTGTTTCTAACTCGCTGAATCTAATCATAGATGCAACTCCCAAAGGTGAACTATCACACAGCCGAGAAGTTTGAAACAACCGTTTCTCCTCTGGTTCAGATTCGATCTTACTGCTAATTCTTATGAGGCTGTTTATGGCTGGAAATATGTCTTTCCAATTTCTCCAAAGCAAGGGTTTCTCAACTGCTACATTCACACATCTGTTTAACTCTTTACGTTGAACATACACCTTGACAATCATTCCGCTACATAGCTCCGCTTTTGTTTTAGAACCAGATATTTCTCATGACATCCTATACTCCCATTCACTCAGGAATATGCAAACGCAGCTTTTAGAAGAAAAGTGTTTCTAACTCGCTGAATCTAATCAAAGTTGCATCTTCCTAAGGTGAACAAACACACAGCAGAGAAGTTTAGATCAGACGTTTCTCATGTAGTTTAGACACGATCTTTGCTCTAATTCTTACGTGCCTCCACATGGCTGGAAATACCTCTTTCCAGATTCTCCAAAGAAAGGGTTTCTGAACTGTTACATTCACACATTTGTTTAACTCTCTAAGTTGAATATACGCCTTCACAATCATTCTGCTACATAGCTCCGTTTTTGTTTTAGAGCCAGATGTTTCTCATTACATACTATACTCCCATTACTCAGGAATATCCAAACGCACGTTTTAGAAGAAACGTGTTTCCAACCCACTGAATCTAAACATAGATGCAACTTCCTAAGGTGAACGAACACACAGCAGAGCAGTTTGAAAGAGACGTTTCTCCTGTGGTTTAGATTCGTTCTTACCGCTAATTCTTAAGAGCATGAATATGGTTTAAATATCTCCTTCCAAACTCCCCAAAGAAAGGGTTTCTCAACTGCTACATTAACACATTTGTTTAACTCTGTAAGTTGAATATACACCTTGACAATCATTCCGCTACGTAGCTCCCTTTTTGTTTTAGAGCGTGATATTTCTCATTACATCCTATACTCCCTTTCACTCAGGAATATCCAAAAGCAGGTGTTAGAATAAACGTGTTTCTGACTCGCTGAATGTAATCATAGATGCAACCTCCTAACTTAAACGAACACACAGCAGAGAAGTTTGAAACATACGTTTCTCCTGTGGTTTAGAATCGATCTTACTGCTAATTATTATGAACCTGTACATGGACGGAAAAATCTCCTTCCAGATTCTCCTAAGAAAGCGTTTCTCAACTGCTACATTCACACATCTGTTTACCTCTGTAAGTTGAACATACACCTGGACAATCATTCTGCTACTTAGCTCCGTTTTACTTTCAGAGCCAGATATTTCACATTACATCCTATACCCACATTCACTGAGGAATATCCAAACGCAGCTTTTAGAATAAACGTGTTTCTAACCAGCTGAATCTAAACATAGATGCAACTTCCTAAGTTGAACGAACACACGTCAGAGAAGTTTCAAACAGACGTTTCCCCTGTGGTTTACATTGGATCATACCGCTTATTCTTATCACCCTGTATATGGCTATAAATATCTCTTTCTGAACTCTCCAAAGAAAGGGTTTCTCAACTGCTACATTCACACAACTGTTTAACTCTGTAAGTTGAATATACACCTGGGCAATCATTCTGCTACATAGCTCCGTTTTTGTTTTAGAGCCAGATATTCCTCATTACATCATATACTCCTATTCACTCAGGAATATCCAAAGGCAGCTTTTAGAAGACACGTGTTTCTCACTCGCTGAATTTAATCATAGATTCAACGTCCTAAGGTTAACGAACACACAGCAGAGAAGTTTGAAACAGACGTTTCTCCTGTGGTTTAGATTCGAATTTACCGCTAATTCTTATGAACCTGTATATGGCTGGAAATATCTCTTTCCAAACTCTCCAAAGAAAGGGTTTCTCAACTGCTCCATCCACACATCTGTTTAACTCTTAAAGTTGAATATACATCTTTACAATCATTTTGCTACATAGCTCCGTTTTTGTTTTAGAGCCAGATATTTCTCATTACTTCCTATTCTCCCATGGACTCAGCAATATCCAAACGCACCTTTGAGAAGAAAAGTGTTTCTAACTCGCGGAATCTAAACATAGATGCAACTTCCTAAGGTGAACGAACACACAGCAGAGAACTTTAAAACTGACGTTTCTCCTGTGGATTAGACGCCATCTTACCGCTAATTCTTATGAGCCTGTATATAGCTGGAAATATCTTTTTCCAGATTCTCCAAAGAAAGGGTTTCTGAAC
>NW_022438471.1:5112-14342 GCF_009761245.1 Sapajus apella
TTTTCAAACTCTCCAAAGAAAGGGTTTCTCAACTGCTACATGCACACATCTGTTTAACTCCGTAAGTTGAATATACACCTTGACAATCATTCTGCTACATAGCTCCGTTTTTCTTTTAGAGCCAGATATTTCTCATTACATCCTATACTACCATTCACTCAGGAATATGCAAACACAGCTTTTAGAAGAAACGTGATTCTAACCAGCTGAATCTAAACGTAGATGCAACTTCCTAAAGTGAACGAACACACAGCAGAGAAGATAGAAACAGACATTTCTTCTGTGGTTTAGATTCGATCTTACCGCTAATTATTATGATGCTGTTTATAGCTGGAAATATATCTTTCCAGATTCTCCAAAGAAAGGGTTTCTCAACTGCTCCATTCACACATCTGTTTCACTTTGTATGTTGAATATACACTTTGACAATCATTCTGCTACATAGCACTGTTTGTGTTTTAGAGCCACATATTTCTCTTTACTTCCTATACTCCCATGGACTCAAGTATATACAAAGACAGCTTTTAGAAGAAAAGTGTTTCTAAGTCGCTGAATCTAAACATAGATGCAACTTCCTAAGGTGAACGAAAACACAGCAGAGGATTTTAAAACAGACGTTTCTCCTGTAGTTTGGACACGATTTTTACTCTAATTCTTACATACCTCTCTATGGCTTTAAACATCTCTTTCCAGATTCTCCAAACAAAGGGTTTCTGCACTGCTACATTCGCACATCTGTTTAACTCTCTAAGTTGAATATACGTCTTGACAATCATTCTGCTACATAGCTCCATTATTGTTTTAGAGCCAAAAGTTTCTCATTACTTCCTATACTCCTATTCACTCAGGAACATCCATACGCAGCTTTTAGAAAAAACGTGTTTCTAACTCGCTGAACCTAATCATAGATGCAACTTCCTAAGGTGAACGAACACACAGCAGAGAAGCTTGAAACAGACGTTTCTCCTGTGTTTTAGCTTAGATCATAACGCTTATTCTTGTGAGCCTGTATACGGCTGGAAATATCTCTTTTCAAACTCTCCAAAGAAAGGGTTTCTCAATTGCTCCGTTCACACATCTGTTTAACTCTGTAAGTTGAATATACAACTTGACAATCATTCTGCTACATAGCTCCGTTTTTGTTTTAGAGCCAGATATTTCTCATTACATCCTATACTCCCAATCACTCAGGAATACCAAACACAGCTTTTAGAAGAAACGTGTTTCTAACCAGCTAAATCTAATCATAGATGCAATTTCCTAAAGTGAGCTAACACACAGCAGAGAAGATTGAAACAGTCGTTTCTCCTGTGGTTTAGATTCGATCTTACTGCTAATTCTTATGAGCCTGTATAGGGCTGGAAACATCTCTTTCCAAACTCTCCAAGAAAGTGTTTCTCAACTGCTCCATTCACACATCTGTTTAACTCTGTGAGTTGAATATACACCTTGACAATCGTTTTGCTACATAGCCCCGTTTTTGTTTTAGAGCCAGATATTTCTCATTACTTCCTATACTCCCATGCACTCAGGAATATCCAAACGCAGCTTTTAGAAGAAAAGTGTTTCTAACTCGCCGAATCTAAACGTAGATGCAACTTCCTAAGGTGAACGAACACACAGCAGAGAACTTTAAAACAGACCTTTCTCCTGTGGTTTAGACGCGATCTTACCGTTAATTGTTATGAGCCTGTATACGGCTGGAAATATCTCTTTCCAGATTCTCCAAAGAAAGTGTTTCTTAACTGCTACGTTCACACATCTCTTTAACACACTAAGTTGAATATACTCCTTGAAAATTTTTCTGCTACATAGCTCCGTTTTTGTTTTAGAGCCAGATATTTCTCATTACATATTATACTCCTATTGACTCAGGAATACCCAAACGCAGCTTTTAGAAGAAACGTGTTTCTAACTCGCTGAACCTAATCATAGATGCAACTCCCTAAGGTGAACGAACACACAGCAGAGAAGTTTGAAACAAACGTTTCTCTTTTGGTTTAGATTCGATGTTACTGCTAATTCTTTAGAGGCTGTTTATGGCAGGAAATATATGTTTCCAGATTCTCCAAAGAAAGTGTTTCTCAACTGCTGCATTCACACATCTGTTTACGTCTGTAAGATGAATATACACCTTGACAATCATTCTGCTATATAGCTCCGTTTTTGTTTTAGACCCAGATATTTCTCATTACATTTTATACTCCCATTCACTCAGGAATATCCAAACGCAGCTTTTAGAAGAAACGTGTTTCTAACTCGCTGAGTCAAATCCTAGATGCAACTTCCTAAGGTGAAGGAACACACTGTCGAGAAGTTTGAAACAGACGTTTCTCCTGTGATTTAGATTCGATCTTTCCCCTAATGCTTAAGAGCCTGTATATGGCTTTAAATCATTCTTTCCAATCTCTCCAAAGAAAGGGTTTCGCAGCTGCTCCATTCACACATCTGTTTAATTCTGCAAGTTGAATATACACTTTGACAATCATTCTGCTACATAGCCCTGTTTTTGTTTTAGAGCCAGATATTTCTCAATACTTCCTATACTCCCATGGACTCAAGTACATACAAAGGCAGCTTTTCGAAGAAAAGTGTTTCTAACTCGCTGAATCTAAACATAGATGCAACTTCCTAAGGTGAACGAACACACAGCAGAGGAGTTTAAAACAGACGTTTCTCCTGTAGTTTGGACACGATCATTGCTCTAATTCTTATGTGCCTCTGTATGGCTGGTAATATCTCTTTCCAGATTCTCCAAAGAAAGGGTTTCGGAACTGCTACATTCACACATCTGTTTAACTCTCTAAGTTGACTATACGCCTTGACAATCATTCTGCTAAATAGCTCCGTTTTTGCTTTAGAGCCAGATGGTTCTCCTTACATCCTATACTCCCATTCACTCAGGAATATCCAAACACAGCTTTTAGAAGAAACGTGTTTCTAACCAGCTAAATCTAAACATAGATGCAACTTCCTAAAGTGAACTGACACACAGCAGAGAAGATTCAAACAGACGTTTCTCCTGTGGTTTAGATTCCATCTTACCGCTAATTCTTATGAGCCTGTATAGGGCTGGAAATATCTCTTTCCAAACTCTCCAAAGAAGGGGTTTCTCAACTGCAACATTCACACATCTGTTTAACTCTGTGAGCTGAATATACATCTTTACAATAATTTTGCTACATGGCCCCGTTTTTGTTTTAGAGCCCGATATTTCTCATTACTTCCTGTACTCCCATGGACTCAGGAATATCCAAACGCAGCTTTTAGAAGAAATGTGTTCCAAACTCGCTGAATCGAAACATACATGCAACTTCCTAAGGTGAATGAACACACAGCAGAGAAGTTTAAAAGAGACGTTTATCCTGTGGTTTAGACGCGATCTTACCGCTAATTCTTCTGAGTCTGTATAGAGCTGGAAACATCTCTTTCCAAACTCTAAAAGAAAGTGTTTCTCAGCTGCTCCATTCACCCATCTGTTTAACTCTGTGAGTTGAATATACACCTTGACAATCGTTTGGCTACATAGCCCCGTTTTTGTTTTAGAGCCAGATATTTCTCATTTCTTCCTATACTCCCATGGACTCAGGAATATCCAAACGCAGCTTTTAGAAGAAAAGTGTTTCTAACTCGCCGAATCTAAACATAGATGCAACTTCCTAAGGTGAACGAACACACAGCACAGAACTTTGAAACAGACGTTTCTCCTGTGGTTTAGATTGGATTATACCGCTAATTATTATGATGCTGTTTATAGCTGGAAATATCGCTTTCCAGATTATGCAAAGAAAGGGTTTCTCAACTGCTACATTCACACTTCTGTTTACCTCTGTAGGTTGAATATACACCTTGACAATCATTCTGCCATATAGCTCCGTTTTTGATCTAGACCCAGATATTTCTCATTACATCCTTTACTCCTATTCACTCACGAATATCCAAACGAAGCTTTTAGAAGAAACGTGTTTCTAACTCGCTGAATAAAATCATAGATGCAACTTCCTAAGGTGAACGAACACACAGCCGAGAAGTTTGAAACATACCTTTCTCCTGTGGTTTAGATTCGATCATTCCGCTAATGCTTAAGAGCCTGTATATGGCTTTAAATATCTCTTTCCAAACTCTCCAAAGAAAGGGATGTTGAATTGCGCCATTCACACATCTGTTTAACTCTGTAAGTTGAATATACACTTTGACAATCTTTCTGCTACATAGCCCTGTTTTCGTTTTACAGCCAGATATTTCTCGTTACATCCTATACTCCCATTCAATCAGGAATCTGCAAACACAGCTTTTAGAAGAAACGTTTTTCTAACCATCTGAATCTAAACATAGATGCAACTTCCTATGGTGAACGAACACAGAGCAGAGAAGTTTCAAACGGACATTTCTCCGGTGGTTTAGATTCGATCTTACCGCTAATTCTTATGAGCCTGTATATGGCTGGAAATATCTCTTTCCAAACTCTCCAAAGAAAGGGTTTCTCAACTGCTACATTCACACATCCGTTTAACTCTGTAAGGTGAATATACACCTTGACAATCATTCTGCTACATAGCCCTGTTTTTATTTTAGAGCCAGATATTTCTCATTATTCCTATACTCCCACGGACTCAAGAAGATTCAAACGTACCTATTAGAAGAAACGTGTTTCTAAATCGCTGAATCTAAACATAGATACAACTTCCAAAGGTAAACGAAACCACAGCAGAGAAGTTTAGAACAGACGTAT
Organism: Sapajus apella; assembly: GCF_009761245.1. Taxonomy (NCBI): domain Eukaryota; kingdom Metazoa; phylum Chordata; class Mammalia; order Primates; family Cebidae; genus Sapajus; species Sapajus apella. The sequence continues at coordinate 9,845 of NW_022438471.1, forward strand.
CTCCTGTAGTTTAGACGCGATCTTAGCGTTATTTCTTATGAACCTGTATATGGCTGGAAATATCACTTTCCAGATTCTCCAAAGAAAGGGTTTCTGAACTACTACATTCAAACATCTGTTTAACTCTCTACGTTGAATACACGCCTTGACAATCATTCTGCTACATAGCTCCGTTTTTGTTTTAGAGCCAGATATTTCTGATTACATCCCACATTCCCATGAATCAGGAATATCCAAACGCACCTTTTAGAAGAAATGTGTTTCTAACCAGCTGAATCAAATCGTAGATGCAACTTCTTAAGGTGAACGAACACACAGCAGAGAAGTTTGAAATAGACATTTCTCCTGTGGTTTAGATTCGATTTTACCGCTAATTCTTTAGAGCCTGTATATGGCTTTAAATATCTCTTTCGAAACTCTCGAAACAAATGGTTTCTCAGCTGATACCTTAAGACATCTGTTTAACTCTGTAAGTAGAATATACACCTTTACAATCATTTTGATACATAGCCCCGTGTTTTTTTTTAGAGCCAGGTATTTCTCATTACTTCCTATACTCCCATGGACTCAGGAATATCCAAACGCAGGTTTTAGAAGACACGTGTTTCTACCTCGCTGTATCTCAACATAGATGCAACTTCCTAAGGTGAACGAACACACAGCAGACAAGTTTAAAACAGACGACTCTCCTGTTTTTTAGACGCGATATTACCGCTAATTCTTATGAGCCTGTATATGGCTGGAAATATCTCTTTCCAGATTCTCCAAAGAAAGTGTTTCTTAACTGCTACATTCACATATCTGTTTAACTCTCTACAGTGAATATACACCTTGACAATCATTCTGCTATATACCTCCGTTTTTCTTTTAGAGCCAGATATTTCTGATACATCCCATACTCCTGTTGACTAAGGAATATCCAAAAGCAGCTTTTAGAGGAAACGTGTTTCTAACTCTCCTAATCTAATCATAGATGCAACTTCCTAAGGTGAAAGAACACACAGCAGAGAAGTTTAAATCAGACGTTTCTCCTGTGGTTTAGATTCGATCATACCGCTAATTCTTATGAGCCTGTATAGGGCTGGAAATATCTCTTTCCAAACTCTCCAAAGAAAGGGTTTCTCAACTGCTACATTCACACATCTGTTTAACACTGTACGTTGAATATACACCATTACAATCATTTTGCTACATAGCCCCGTTTTTGTTTTAGAGCCAAATATTTCTCAATACTTCCTATACTCCCATGGACTCAGGAATATCCAAACGCAGCTCTTAGAAGGAACGTGATTCTATCTCACTGAATCTAAACATAGATGCAACTTCCTAAGGTGAATGGACACAGAGCAGAGGAGTTTAAAACAGACGTTTCTCCTGTCGTTTGGACATGATCATTGCTCTAATTCTTATGTGCCTCTATATGGCTGGTAATATCTCTTTCGAGATTCTCCAAAGAAAGGGTTTCTGAACTGCTACATTCTCACATCTGTTTAACTCTCTAAGTTGAATATACGCCTTGACAATCATTCTGCTATATAGCTCCGTTTTTGTTTTAGGGCCAGATATTTCTCATTACATCCTATACTCCTATTCACTCAGGAATATCCAAACGCAGCTTTTAGAAGAAACGTGTTTCTAACGCGCTGAACCTAATCATAGATGCAACTTCCTAAGGTGAACGAACACACAGCAGAGAAGATTTAAACAGACGTTTCTCCTGTGTTTAGATTCGATCTTACCACTTATTCTTATGAGCCTGAAAACGGCTGGAAATATCTCTTTTCAAACTCTCCAAAGAAAGCGTTTCTCAACTGCTCCATTCACACATCTATTTAACTCTGTAAGTTGAATATACACCTTGACAATCATTCTGCTACATAGTTCCGTTCTTGTTTTAGAGCCAGATATTTCTCATTACATCCTATACTCCCATTAACTCAGGAATATCCAAACACAGCTTTTAGAAGAAACGTGTTTCTAACCAGCTAAATCTAAACATAGATGCAACTTCCTAAAGTGAACGAACACAGCAGAGAAGATTGAAACAGACGTTTCTCCTATGGTTTAGATTCGAACTTACCGCTAATTCTTATGCGCCTGTATAGGGCTGGAATCATCTCTTTTCAAACACTAAAAGAAAGTGTTTCTCAACTGTTCCATTCACACATCTGTTTAACTCTGTGAGTTGAATATACACCTTGACAATCGTTTTGCTACATAGCCCCATTTTTGTTTTAGAGCCAGATATTTCTCTTTACTTCCTATACTCCATGGACGCAGGAATATCCAAACGCATGTTTTAGAAGAAAAGTGTTTCTAACTCGCCGAATCTAAACATAGATGCAACTTCCGAAGGTGAACGAAGACACAGCAGAGAACTTTAAAACAGACGTTTCTCCTGTGGTTTAGACGCGATCTTACCGCTAATTCTTATGAGCCTGTATACGGCTGGAAATATCTCTTTCCAGATTCTCCAAAGAAAGGGTTTCTGAACTGCTACATTCACACATCTCTTTAACACTCTAAGTTGAATATACTCCTTGACAATCATTCTGCTATATGGCTCCGTTTTTGTTTTAGAGCCAGATATTTCTCATTACATCGTATACTCCTATTGACTCAGGAATATCCAAACGCAGCTTTTAGAAGAAACGTGTTTCTAACTCGCTGAGTCAAATCATAGATGCAACTTCCTAAGGTGAACGAACACACAGCCGAGAAGTTTGAAACAGATGTTTCTCCTGTGGTTTAGATTTGATCTTACCGCTAATGCTTAAGAGCCAGTATATGGCTTTAAATCATTCTTTCCAAACTCTCCAAAGAAAGGGTTTCTCAACTGCTCCATTCACACATCTGTTTAACTCTGTAAGTTGAATATACACTTTGACAATCATTCTGCTACATAGCCCTGTTTTTGTTTTAGAGCCAGATATTTCTCATTACTTCCTATTCTCCCACGGACTCAAGTATATACAAAGGCAGCTTTTATAAGAAAAGTGTTTCTAACTCGCTGAATCTAAACATAGAAGCAACTTCCTAAGGTGAACGAACACACCGCAGAGGAGTTTGAAACAGACGTTTCTCCTGTAGTTAGGACACGATCTTTGCTCTAATTCTTATGTGCCTCTATCTGGCTGGTAATATCTCTTTCCAGATTCTCCAAAGAAAGGGTTTCTAAATTGCCACATTCACACATCTGTTTAACTCTCTAAGATGAATATACACCTTGACGATCATTCTGCTACATAGCTCCGTTTTTGTTTTAGAGCCAGATGTTTCTCATTACATCCGATATTCCTATTCACTCAGGAATATCCAAACGCAGCTTTTAGAAGAAACGTGTTTCTAACTCGCTGAACCTAATCATAGATGCAACTTCCTAAGGTGAAAGAACACACAGCAGAGAAGATTGAAACAGACGTTTCTCCTGTGTTTTAGATTTGATCTTACTGCTTATTCTTAAGAGACTGAATACGGCTGGTAATATCTCTTTTCAAACTCTCCAAAGAAAGGGTTTTTCAACTGCTCCATTCACACATCTGTTTATCTATGTGTGTTGAATATACACCTTGACAATCGTTTTGCTACATAGCCCCGTTTTTGTTTTAGAGCCAGATATTTCTCATTACTTCCTATACTCCCATGGACTCAGGAATATCCAAACGCAGCTTTTAGAAGAAAAGTGTTTCTAACTCTCCGAATCTAAACATAGATGCAACTTCCTAAGGTGAACGAACACACAGCAGAGAACTTTAAAACAGACGTTTCTCCTGTGGTTTAGACGCGATCTTACCGCTAATTTTTATGAGCCTGTATACGGCTGGAAATATCTCTTTCCAGATTCTCAGAAGAAAGGGTTTCTGAACTGCTACATTCACACATCTCTTAACACTCTAAGTTGAATATACTCCTTGACAATCATTCTGCTATATAGATCCGTTTTTGTTTCAGAGCCAGATATTTCTCATTACATCCTCTACTCCTATTGACTCAGGAATATCCAAACGCCGCTTTTAGAAGAAACGTGTTTCTAACTCGCTGAATCTAATCATAGATGCAACTCCCTAAGTTGAACGAACACACAGCAGAGAAGTTTGAAACAAACGTTTCTCCTTTGGTTTAGATTCGATCTTACCGCTAATTCTTTTTTTTTTCTTTCCCATTTATTTATTTTATTGCATTTTAGATTTTGGGGTACATGTGAAGAACATGCAAAATTGTTGCATAGGAACACACGTGGCCGTGTGATTCGCTGTCTTCCTCCCCATCACCTACATCTGGCTTTTCTCCCCTTGCTATCTCTCCCCAGCTTCCCACCGCCCACCATCCCTCCCCTATTTCCCCCCAACTGACCCCAGTGTGTAGTGCTCCCCTCCCTGTGTCCATGTGTTCTCATTGTTCAACACCCGCCTATGAGTGAGAACATGCGGTGTTTGATCTTCTGCTCTTCTGTCAGTTTGCTGAGAATGTTGGTTTCCAGGTTCATCCATGTCCCTAC
>NW_022438472.1:0-2399 GCF_009761245.1 Sapajus apella
TTGTGTATTTATATATCTATGCTATAGCCATGAAAATATTTCCAGGCAGAAATGAGTGCAGACATTGAAGTAAAAACATTTGAGCTCATAATTCATTTTCCATGTTCCATGTTTTAAATCTGCAGTGAAGAATAACTAGAAACTATCTTTACTTCAGTGTTTAAAATGATACAGGATTTAATGGAAATATTTTAATTGCATGATTTTCACTTATCTTGCCAGACAATTCCCACTGCACATTGACTTTGTGCTGCTCTATCTGTCAAACTAGCTAGTAACCAGTGGTTTCTAACACTTACTAAACAATTTATTGGAAAACCCTCAAACGGAAATAAAAAACAGTGAAGAAAACATTGTAGTCTTATGTGGAAAATTCCACTGGAAAAAAAAGGATAATGAATTTGATTATAGCAGTAAATAAACACCAGTAATATCATTAACCATTACTTATCCTGCCATAAGTTCTTTTCTTTTTTTTGAAAGACATATAAAGTAATTCTCTTGTTACCAACGGTCATCTTACATTTGTCTTAAATGGGCCTTCTTTTATGAAAGACACCAAAGGGCTATGTGATTTTGCATTTAGTATTGTTGCTGTCTCTCTTTCATTAGTTTGTTATGTTTCCATGCAAGCAATTCCAATAAAGTTTTACAAGCTTGAAAACATTCTTATCACCACATATGTGGGTTTTTATTTTACCAGTTTATTTAAAAATCCAAACTAATGCCATTACTTTAAAAATAGGACTATTAATTTACACACCATTTAAATTTCAATTGCATTCTGAACCTAATTTAACTTTAAATTTACCTTTAATCCATTAAGAAAATAAGATTAATCGAAATACAATTGTGGGCCATATGGCTATTTCAGGTCTCTCCATTTCTGATGTGGGATTTTATCGTGAATGGGCTTGTTTGCTTAGTTCACTGTGAAATCAATCGGTTTCTGGAACTACCCTTCTAGCTCTTACATTTTGTTAAACCTTTTTTAGTCTTCCTTTTGACAACTTGTAAGTTGCTTTCTTTTGACCTTTTCTCAAAATATAGTTCTGTAGTCATCAATCATGTATTATCTTTGTTAGGTAAAAACTTGCAGTTGACCAACTTTCTCTTTTTGAGAATCCACATCCTGATTTCAATTTCCTTGGCTGATGTCTTCAGCATGAGCTGCTGTAGATGCTGCTTCCAGTTGCATGGATTGCTCAGGGTCACCCACAGATGACCTGGAATGACGCAGTGCACACAGACTCCCCTGTCCGCAGTACTGGGGCACGCAGCCTGCTGGGGCCTGTTGCAGGATTTCCAACAGTTGCTGCATGAATGATTGCAGGTATCTTTTTTTTTTTTTTGGAGACAGAGTCTTGTTCTGTGGCCAGGAGCCATGCTGGAGTGCAGTGGCGTGATCTCGGCTCACTGCAACCTCCACCTCCTGGGTTCAAGCAATTCTCCTGCCTCAGCCTCCAGAGTAGCTGCAACTACAGGTGCACACCACCATGTCCAGCTAATTTTTGTATGTTAGTAGAGATGGGATTTCACTATGTTGGCCAGGATGGTCTTGATCTCTCGATCTCGTGATCTGCCTTCCTCAGCCTCCCCAAGTGCTGGGATTACAGGCATGAGCCACTGTGCCCTTGCAGGTATCTTTTAGACAAATTTAGCTGTTTTTTTCCCCTGAAGTTTCCTTCACATGTATTTCACCATCTTCCTATGTCCAGGCACACCCAAGCATTCCAGTAAAAAAAAAAAAAATCAGACAAAATACCTGGGAAAGCTTCCAAAATAAATCTGAGGGCTTCCTATGGAGAATAGTACAAAACTTTGTTCAAGGACATAACAAATTATAAAGGAGTGAAACGTGATCAGCTTTGTTCCTTGATCAGTGATCTACATGAGAATATTTCCATCTTCTCACTTTGCAGATTCAGTGAAATCCTTATTACAACTTCAGTGGGATTAGTTGGGTCAGACTGGAGAGAAGCTCTGGGAATGCTACTGTCACATTCATCAGAAATTATCCACAGGCAGATTACCAGTGTATGGTAACCCTGCTAATTGTAGCTTTTCTTGCCAGCAAACTTGCACTTTCTTCTCTTCCTCAGTGCAGTGGAATCACATGACGGTAGTCACTTTCCCGAGTGAAAAATCATTTCCAAGGTTTTTTGACACAAAGAGATCCTGAGGACATTTGCTGTGGCCTTTGTTTGAGAACTGCAGACTCAGTGAGCTGGGCCAGGGCTGTGGGAGGTAAAGTTTGGGCCACATCCCCACCCCTGCCAGCCAGGACAGTGCCTAGCTCCCTTCCCCTGAGCTAGGTTTCCCAGTAGCATGGAGCACTTTCTCCACAGTCTCTGCTGCTGTTTATCTTGCTTATTATCTACCTATTCTACACAAATGGA
>NW_022438472.1:2409-10410 GCF_009761245.1 Sapajus apella
TAAGTTGCAGGTTTTATAAAGCTGTCATGTCTGAGCTCTTCATTGCAATACAATAGTTTTTGACAAAACTGAAAACGAGCAAAAAATTATATTTTAGTTATGATTTACAATTTTTCTGTTTTCTCCAGACAGTTGATAATTGTCACTACCGCTTATAAATTTGTATCCAGTACCTTCCTTCTGCAGCTAGATGCCAGGGTGACAGACGTGGCTTATAAAGCAAAATGTATGTAAATTAAGTATCTAAGAACAGAAAAGGGAAATGAAGTTTGGGCTACAAGTGAAGTGAACTCTGCGTTGTGCTGGCGCCAGCACAGGCTCTTGCAGGCGAGCACACTGTGCGTGCTTCCTCCATCATGGGCTCCGTGGCGTCATATTGGTGACTTGAATTTGGCCTGTTTATGAATATTTATATCACAAAATCCACAAGTGCTGCAAATCAGGACTTTTCTTTTCCAGAATGCTGGTTGATAAATATTAGCCTCAGGATTTACCAGAACACTATAAAAATAATTCAGTGATCATAACGTTATTATCCACAGAATATTTACTGGCTTGGAAAAATGTTCACGACAAAATTGGTATTTGAAATTATTTATTGCAAAAAATTATGTAGTGAAAGTATCTTAAAAACACACGCATTACTAAGATATGAATGGTTCTCTTTGGGCCATGGGATTGGGAGCAATATTTTGTGCTTTCTCTCCAGCAGTAACACACAGCTTCGCAACAAGATACCTTTTGCTTTCAAAACCCCCACTGTGTTCTCTGTCCTCCTGACTTCTCCCAGGATGCCCATCGTGAATCCCTGGTGTGGATCACAGGCTTCATTCCTGCCCTGCTACTTGCTTTGTGCTCAGCTTGCTGCACAATCCTCCACACTTCCTGCTCCAATTCACTCAAGGCTATCTAGGCCAAGCCTGGCCAAGCTTCCCTCTTCCTGCAAGTCTGTGCGAAGGCTCCCCTGGGGCTGGATCTGCATCTGCAGCCTGTGGGTGCTTCTCTGAGGATGAGTCAGGCTGTGCATCAGGTGGTCTCTTCTCGTCAGTTTCTTGTCTTGTGACCATTCGTGGGGCTGTATTGGCAGTAAAACACCCACAATACACAGAATATTCAATAGATGTTTGGTCAAATAGTGAAGAATAAATGCATGTGATACTAAAAATATAATCGTTACAATAGTTAATATGGTATTTTTATGCAAATCAATCTTTTTATAATATCTCAAGAAGAAAAACACATGTTCACTGGGGAATATTAAAAACAGATCTTAGGTTGTAGGGGTTATTTAAATATGGAGGAAAAAATAAACATGATTTGAAAGACCCACTGGGCTTTTATGTTTTCTTTCTGTCTCTCTGAAAATCAAGAAGAAAAATTGTTTCATACTGTGGCCCCCATAATTTGAAAAAAATAGCTTTTGTTTGGTTATTCTACCTTTTAAAAAAAGTTTTGGAAACTGTATTGAAAATGTATGATCCACTTAATACTAAAAGCATTTTGTTGTCTTCTTGTGAACAGATGCAATCACAAATTTAATCTGATTATTTTCCTCTTTGAAATAAAACCATTAAAGCTGACAACATAAATAGCCATGCACCTGTCAATTACTGGTCAGACCAAATGACTAGTTTTAGCATCCAAATTCCACAAAAGCAAGCTGGACAGGGCCTTTGTGTTAGAGATTTGAAATTGAAATGAAAACAAAACAAAAACAAAAAGAAATAGTGTCAGCTCCATTCTGTAAAGCACAATTGAGTTTCCTGGTCAGATCCTCTATTGCTGCATAACACAGTACCTATGAAAGTAAGTGATTTAAAACAGCCATCATTTTATTATATTTGGTGAATGTGTGAGTTAAGAATTCAGGCAAGTCATCCTCAGTCAGGTTTCTACCCCATGGATTGCCATTCTTGGTCAAAATGTGTCCAGTTAGTGGCTAGGCTGCTCTGGTGAGTCAGACATGGCTGTCTTCACATGCAAGGTGCCCTGCTGGGGAGGGCTGGTGGCTGAGCTCTTCCCATCTCCCTCTTCGTGGAGACTAGGACTTGCCACAGTCATTTAGCTGTGTGGTTGTTATTGTTACCTGGAAAGTTAGGGGTCCAAAGGAGAGTGTTCAAGAGGCAGGAAGTGGAAACTATCCCTGTTCTAAGGCCTGGACTCATAAACAGGCACAATCTACTTACTCTGCACTCTGTTGGTCAAGGTAGTCACAGAGATTTCTCAGATTCCAGTGGAGATCCCAACTCCTGAGGGAAGAATACAAAAGGATCTGTGGACCTCATTAGTCCACCACATGTACATGAACTTATTTTTTCTATTTCTGAGACACAGTCTTGCTCTGTCACCAAGGCTGGAGTTCAGTGGCATGGTCATAGCTCACTGTTTCCTTGAACCCCTGGCTCAAGACCTTCTTCACTCATTTCAACCTCCTAAAGTAGCTAGGACTAATTTTTTTTTTAATTTTGTTCAGAGATGGGGTCTTGCTATTTTTCCCAGGCTCACAAACTCTTTCTAAGATAAAACGAGATTTTAAAATATATATATAATTAAAGAGAATGTATTAGTGCTAAAAAAAAACTGAGATGAATTATGCAACAATATAAAGTTTCAGCTGATACATTTTTGCCATCCATTAGAGATAAACATCAGTGATAAAATATAAAAATGTTAAGAGCTGATTCATCTTTTGTCTTTTTCCATTAAAGAATATTATTTCCTTGCTATTATATATATCATTCCTAGAAGCTTAAATCATCAAAATATAGCAAAATGGGTCCCCCAGTGTGATTTGTACTAACTCATTTTTAAATGTTTTTTTGAAAGTCAAATATCAGAAAATTAAATAGCAGATTACAATGTGCTATTGTGGCTAAGAGCTTGAGCTCTCAATTCAGACAGACATGGATGTATTTGCCTTGGACAAGTAATAGATCCCTTAGACAAGTAACATGTGAATTACGATCATCCACTGTGATAGGTACAGGAAAAACAGTAACTGCCATAGAGAGTTATTGATTATTAAATGAGAATATATATGAAATACTTAACATAGTGCTGAGACATATAGGTATCCAATAAGTAATTTTATTTTTACAAGTGATACAGAGTGGTTCTATTCCATTTTACAGGCTATAAAATTGAATACAAGTTATTCTTTAGGAGGAATACACTAAATAAACATATAAAATTCTAATTGTGGCTTATGCAGTTAATACTTGCCTGAGTTCAGTCTTTTTAACCAGGAAAACAATAATCGGAATCCAAACATCTTTCCTTTCATGAGTTAACTGCCTATATTAATTTTGTAAGGCTGCTTAACAAAGTAAATATAATACTTTATTGTTAATGAAGTTAATTCAGTAGAAAATACTGTACTTTTATCTTGAAGTTTCTGAAGATGATATATACTCTTAGAAGAGTTAAGTTATGTGGGAGGAAATCTGATCATCTCTAAAACTAAAATAACAATGCTAAGCTTAACACAGGCATACCTCAGATATATTGTGGGTTCAGTTCCAGTCCACAGCAATAAGATATATTGCAATAAGGAAAATCACAGAAGTATTTTAGTTTCCTAGTGCATATAAAATTAATGTTTACATTATACTGCAGCATACCAAGTGTACAATAAAATTATGTCTAAAAACAATGTACATAATTTAAAATACTTTGTTACTAAAAAATGCTAACAATCATCTGACCCTTCAGTGAGTCACAACATTTATTTCAATGGAGGGTCCGGCTTCCATGTTGAGGCTGCTGACTAGTCGTGTTGGTGGTTCCTGAATGCTGGGGTGGCTGTGGCAATTTTCTAAAATGAGACAACACTGAAGTTTGCTGCATCAATTGATTCTTCCTTTCATAAAGGATCACTCTGCTGTAATCCCAGCACTTTGGGAGACCAAGACCGGCGGATCACGAAGTCAAGAGATGGAGACCATCCTGACCAACATGGTGAAACCCCGTCTCTACTAAAAAAAAAAAATACAAAAATTAGCTGGGCGTGGTGGTGCACGCCTGTAGTCCCAGCTCCTCCGGAGGCTGAGGCGGGAGAATTGCCTGAACCCGGGAGGCGGAGGTTGCAGTGAGCCGGGATCGCGCCAGTGCACTCCAGCCTGGCTCCTGGCGACGGAGTGAGACTTTGTCTCATAAAAAAAAAAAAAAAAAAAAAAAAAGAGATTACTCTGTAGTATGCAGTTCTGTTTGATGGCACTTTACCTCAAAAGAACTTTTTTTTTTTTTTTTTTTTTTTTTTTTTTTTTTTTTTTTTTTTTTTTGAGACGGAGTCCTGCTCTGTCACCAGGCTGGAGTGCAGTAGCGCGATCTCAGCTCGCCGCAACCTCCGCCTCCCCGGTTCAGGCAATTCTCCCGCCTCAGTCTCCCGAGTAGCTGGGATTACAGGCACACGCCACCATGCCTGGCTAATTTTTGTATTTTTAGTAGAGACGAGATTTCACCATGTTGACCAGGATGGTCTCAATCTTTTGACCTCGTGATCTGCCCGTCTCAGCCTTCCAAAGTGCTGGGATGACAGGCGTGAGCCACCGCGCCCGGCCCAGAAGAACTTTTAAAGTTGGAGTCAACCGTCTAACACCCTGCCTCTAATTATCAAACAAATTGATACAATATTCTAAATGGCTTGTTGTTATTTTAAAAATGTTCATGGCATCTTCTTCAGGAATAGATTCCATCTTGAGAAACTACGTTTTTTGCTCATCCATAAGAATCAACTCCTCATCCACTCAAATTTTACCATGAGATGGATAATTCACCAGTTCCGACATCTTCAGGCTCCGCTTCTAATTTTAGGTCTCTTGCTATTTCCATCACATGTACAGGTACTTTCTCCACTGAAGTCTTTGACCCCTCAGGGTCATCATGAGTCTTGGAATCTACTTCTTCCAAACTCCTGACAATGTTGAAATGTTTACCTCTTCTCATGACTTCTGAATGTTATTAGTGACATTTAGAATGATGCATTTTTCCAGGTTTTCAATTTACTTTGCCCAAATCCAACAGAAGAATCACTATAGCCTTAGATATTGTATTTCTGAAATTATAATACATGAAAGTCAAAATTACTCTTTTATCCATGAGCTGAAAAGTGGATGTTGTGTTAACAGGCATGGAAATCACATTAATCTCTTTGTATGTCTGTTTTAGAGTACTTGGGAATTCACATGCATGTCAATAGCAGTCTGTTTTTGAAAGAAATCTTTTGAAAGAGTTCTTTTAATTTTTACTTTTTTTCCCTGAGCAGTAGGTCTTAACAGTGGACTTAAAATATTTAGTGGACCATACGGTCAACAGATATGCTCTTGTCCAGCTTTGTTGCTCCATTTCTAGAGCACAAGCATAGTAGGTTTCGCATCATTCTTACGGGCCCTCAGATTTTCAGAATGGTAAGTGAATATTGGCTTTGACTTAAAGTCATTAGCTGAATGACACCCTAACAATAGAGCCAGCTAGAGACCACTCATCTCTAGTTATGAAAGTCCTAGATCACCTCTTCTTCCAATGTAAGGCTGTCTTGTCTACAACTGAAAATCTGTTGTTTAGATAAATCTTCTAGATAACTTGTTACTGTTTCTCTGTCAGTACTTTTATGTTATGGTGACGGCTTCTTTTCTTAAACTTCATGAATCAGCACCTGTTAGCTTCAAACTTTTCTTCTGTAACTTCCTAGCCTCGCTCAGCCTTCATAGAATTGAAAAGAATTACGGCCTTGTTGTGGATTAGGATTTGGTATAAGAAAAGTTGTGGCTAATTTGATCTCCTGCCTATCTAGACCACTAAAACTTTCTTCATATCAGCTACTGTAGAGTTACAAACTTGACTACTTTCAGTATTGTTGTGCCTTTGGATCAGAGAGTTCCAAGTAGAGCGAGAGAGCTAGAGAAACAGCTGGTTGTTGGAACGGTCAAAACATACATATTTATCAATTAAGTTTGCAGTTGTATAATACGGTTGTGATTTGTGGCACCCCAATAATTACTATAGTAATGTTAAAGATAACTGATGACAGATGACCACAACACAAATAATAATAATAAAAATGTTAAAAAATTGCTAGAATTACCAAAAGATGACACAGAGACACACAATGGTACAAATTAACCACGAACTTTCAAGTTGTAAAAAAATAAAAAATGCAGTATCTGCAAAGTGCGATCAAGCAATGTGTAGTAAAATGAAATAAGCCTGTGTAAGCTTGATATGTAGAGCCTGAGAAATTTTCCGGCAAGCCAAAATGCTGGCATTGATATGAGCTTCGGTGAGCAAACTCCACGTACTAATTATGTTGAGATTAAACCCTTTTTCTCAGTCATACATCTGGCAAGGATTGCTCTTTAGGTAACATACTAAAAGAAATAAAAACAAAAAATACCTGAATTCTTTTGAGAGTTGGTTTATGAGTATTAACAGTGTGTTAGTATAATATTAATGTTAAATATTGGATGATGTAGGTTCTATGAAAATGTATTAATTCCAATGCAATGAATTAGTCTAGAATAAAACTGTTTTTTCCTAGAAGACTCATTTTGAGAGGACTATAAAATATGACCACAAAATTACCTTGATTACTATTAAAATGAAAAACTGTTAAGGATAACTACAAATCGAGAAATAGAAGTTGATATATATTTAGGCCTACATATTTATCATAAAAATATGAAAATTTTCAGGTAGCTAAACAGGTTTTTCAGAGCTTTTTCTTGGTTTTTATCTTATATCTGTAGGAGCTTTGTTTTTCTATTAAATTATAGTAATTAAACTTTCATATACTTCTAAGGTACAATATTTTGAGTTCCCTGGAAAAACAACTTCACAATAATCATTATAAATTACAACACTGCATTATTTATAATGTATATTGTACTTAGAAGTTTAAATAGGTCGTAACTCAGGAGCTATCCAGGACTTCATTTCTGTATGTTTTTTAAAAAAACATTTAGGTATATTTAAGTTAAAATTATGACTAGCCAAAGCCAATCTAAATGGAGAAAATATAAAAGAATAGTTGTCAGTGACAGAAAATTTTCAATTTCAGTACAATGGACACTATTCTTCAAAGTGCAAAAATTATCAAAATTAGGTGACTATCTTTTCTGCTTCTGGCTTAATCTTCTAGATTTTTTCCTTGATGTGTGGTTAGGTGGCATTTGTAGACTGACAAACTGCAAATGTACAACACAACATTCAAATGCATATTTTGGCTACAAAGCAGTTAGATACAGAAATAATGAATTTCATATTCAATTGGCAGTTATGTGTAGAATTATTCTTGCATCTTTTTCTTTCCTCCTTCTGAATCTGATTGGCAGATATTCTGACCATCACAAAGGGAAGGATAACTAAAGAAAAATATTCTGGTACACATCTGTCATGTAGATCATTTTACCCCTTTATAATTTTCTAGTATTTTTATACAGGATATTGCTAAGAGTTCAAACTCTTATATTCTTCAAAGTAGTAGTGATTTTTTTCTGTTTTTCTCTTCAAGGATAACACTCAATTCAAATCAGTTTAGTTTTCTGACACATAATTACTTATAGTTATTAAGCATTATTTAATATAACATTCTAGATATATATCTTTAATATTTGTCTAAATTGTCCATTTTAAAAGCTTTAAGCTGTAATTTGTGTAAGATAAAATTCACCCATTGTAACAGATAGGTTATAATTTTTTAGCAATTTACATTATTTTGCAACCACCATTAGAACTAAATTTAAGACCACTTCCAACATCCTAAAGGGTTCGCTTGTTTCCATTTGGACACAAATCCTGCTACCAACACCAGTTCTTTTGGTGTGTGTCCAGAAATCCTTGCCTAATTAAATTTCCTGTGTGTGTAAGCACGTGTATGTGTGTTTGTCTTTGTGTATAGGTTTTAAAGTTTGATAGCTCTAACTCTTACATTTAGGTCTTTCATTAATTTGAGTTGGTATTTTTATGATGTGAAATGATGGCCTTACTATGTGATATGTGTATGTG